>NC_068938.1:204405603-204420603 GCF_016801865.2 Culex pipiens pallens
AACGTCGTTCTCCGCCATGTCCTGTATTTGTGGGGGTGGTCCTAGTCCGATTATAAGACGAGTCAGAACGGGGGATAAACATGTTTGTATCAATAATCCTCTCGGAATTACCTTCGATTTGCAAAATGGAAGGACACATGCGGAGGTAAATCCCAACGTCCAATAATATCGAACCGAGCACAACCGCAAAATGCAGAACATCCTTACGGGTTCACCCTCTGTCCGGTATCTTGTGGTGGTGGCTCCAGAGAGGATTTATCGACATGATGTGATTTTTCCGAAGCAATCTGATCCCCGGTATGGAAACAAATCGAATTGAATCCTCGACCGAACCCGGACTACACTGGCCGGGGAAAGAGTGATTTCAATGTTGGTGTCAATTTTAATTTACTCTGCTAAAGGAAAGTCTTCTTTGGACTGCTGTATAAGGAAGACGGAGGTGCTGGGAAAATTTCCTATTATTCAATTGGGACATGTCTCATAGTCTTCGATAGCAGGACGTGTTCTTCCAGTTGATTTGATAACGGAATCGAATAAGAACCGGTGTTTGAACAAGATACTGGATACTGAATAGAACGCAACAAGTGAGTTATCTTTATTTGTTTAAACAACATTAAGTATACATATTCAGTATGTATTTTGAGCAGGCATTACCATTATTACGTTCGACGACGACGACGTTCGAAAAACCCGACCTATGAAGGACACCACTATTGCTATGGCAACCGTTACCATTACAACAATACTGGTAATATGTTTCCTCCCAAAGATCGCAGCATGAATTTTCGGCTCAAATTCGGTACAATTTAGTTTCAAGCACTGCTCGCAAAACTGTTGGGTAATGTTAATTTCATCCCTTTTCGAGTATCGATTCAATTCGTTCAATTTAAACAGTAAAGCAGCCGTCTCGAATGAGTCCGAACTTATAGAATAGACCACCTTCCCCGAGTTTGGCTCAGCGTACAAGCCTATTCTACGGTCAGACCCTAGAAAACCGCGCATCCAAACCATCAAATTTCCATTCGAATCTTTTTCAACATTCAAAAAGAAACAGTTCACAACTGGTAAAAAGAGGGCGTAATCCTTCATGCGAAAGCTTGTGAGAAAAACTTCAAGCGAGCTTTCATTTTGGCAAAGCTTCCGAAAATCTTTATAATACGTGTAATAATCGACAAAATAAAACTGTGATCGCTGAACTAGTGCAGAAAATGTTTCATGTGTTGTGAAGGAGAAGTTTGGTTCCCGAGATAAGTATGTGCACTGATTACTTAAAAACACCAATCGACTATGCGCGAGTAGTAACAAAGTGACGTAAATTTCGATCATCACGACGACAAAATCGAACTCATAATGGTTGAAAACGTTAAGCTGTACTTTAAAAGCAAAGGAATTCAAGTTAATTTACTGTTACAAAACTTAGGCAAGTGGGCGTTCACTTAACCTTTCTGATGTTAGGATAACTAAATTAAAAGAGTATTCGACTACTCGAATCCCTTAGAAAATGTTCATTTTCGACAATCAAATAAATCGGATAATTGAATCACGAAAATTCAGATAATTGAATCATGAAAAAAATCGTTTTCTTTATTTATTTTTTTTGTAAATTATCGAGCTTAAGTATGACACCCACACTACTGAGTCCTATACAAATCATCGAATAATGGAGGCAGCAGATAATCCAGTCGAGCAGTTCTCTACGGAATCGGTCTTTTTTCTTTAATTTTAATTTTTGTATTTTTTAATCCGGCTGAAACTTTTTTGGTGCCTTCGGTATGCCCAAAGAAGCCAATTTGCATCATTAGTTTGTCCATATAATTTTCCATACAAATTTGGCAGCTGTCCATACAAAAATGATATGTGAAAATTCAAAAATCTGTATCTTTTAAAGGAATTATTTGATCGAGTTGGTGTCTTCGACAAAGTTGTAGGTATGGATATGGACTAAACTGAAAAAAAAATGATACACGGTAAAAAAAAATTGGTGATTTTTTATTTAACTTTTTGTCACTAAAACTTGATTTGCAAAAAAACGCTATTTTTAATTTTTTTTATTTTTTTTTATGTTTGAGAGGACATAAAATGCCAACTTTTCAGAAATTTCCAGAATGGGCAAAAAATCTTTGACCGAGTTATGATTTTTTGAATCAATACTGATTTTTTCAAAAAATCGAAATATCGGTCGCAAAAATTTTCAACTTCATTTTTCGATGTAAAATCAAATTTGCAATCAAAAAGTACTTTAGTGAATTTTTGATAAAGTGCACCGTTTTCAAGTTATAGCCATTTTTATGTAACTTTTTCATTTTTTATAATTAGTGCCCATGTTTGCCCACCTTTGAAAAAAATATTTTTGAAAAGCTGAGAAAATTCTCTATATTTTGCTTTATTGAACTTTGTTGATGCGACCCATATTTGCTGAGATATTGCTATGCAAAGGCTAAAAACAGGAAAATTGATGTTTTCTAAGTCTCACCCAAACAACCCAACATTTTCTAATGTCGATATCTCAGCAACTATAGGTCCGATTTACAATGTTAAAACATGAAACATTCGTGAAATTTTTCGATCTTTTCGAAAAAAATATTTTCAAAAATTTAAAATCAAGACTAACATTTCAAATGGGCGTAATATTGAATGTTTTTTTCATTTAAAAAAACTCAAGCTAGTTTCAAAACCTCTGATACTCAACAAATTAAGGTGAAGCCGTTGATCATTTTCGAAGAAAATTAATCATCGCTATAAAAAATTTTGCATTAAATTCAATTTAACGAATTTCACGAATTTTAGCACCAAAAGGAATCAGCATGTGCCGGTTGTTGCCTTCTTGAAGCCACTGAAGGAATTTTTGATCTAAATCAATTGTGCTTTAAAATTTATATAATTTTGTGGCACAGTCATTGACGTCCTAGTTGGTAATTATTGATTAATGACGATTTCCATAACTTAACAAGGAATAGGATAATCGTTACCAAAAGGAATCAGCATGTGTAGGGCACTATTCTAAACAACTTGTTGAAGGAATTTTGTCAAAATATTGAAAGCGACGCCAAATTTATATCTTTGAAGGAAAAATCATGACAATGACGGAAGTCTTCACGTTAAGAGAAGATTAAATGTGCTAAATAACGTAATTAAATAAAATATAAATAGTATACTTGCATTTGCATGGCTTATCATAATGTTTCAACAATGTTTTTTTTATGTAAATATTTTGGGCTTTTCTAAAGCTCTAATCTCCTAAACTTGAAATTTCTCCAAAAAGGAGGAGTCAAAGCAAAACTTTTCATTTTGGTGTGAGTTGACATAGATTTGCATAGTTAAAAAAATAAAGTATGAGAAAAAGAATTATTGTTTTGCTAGATAATTTAGTGACTTGAGAACAAAATCTTTATTTTTTTTCGTTCATTCCACAGGTCATTTTGATATATATTTGTTTTACAAAAAAACGTCACTATTCGTTCTTTCCTGTCCTTCAAATACACCTACTACATCTAATCATCATCATTTGTATGTTTTTCATGAATTCAGTGACTTGACAAATTATTTGCTTGTTTTTAGAAATTGAAAAATGCTTACACATACCCCAGAAAAAGGATGTAAGGTAATTATTTTACAAGAAAAAAATCATTTAAGAAATATATGATCACTAAATAAAATAGTAGTTCAACTCGTTAAATTGAAATTTTCCTAAATCGTTTCGAACGATCTTCCAAGTGATGCCCACACAGCAGCCAAAAATATCGCAATCACTAGCAAAACTGCACCAACATGCTTCCACTGCACCCTCCTCCCCTCGCTGGGCTGCCGCCAAATGTCCTCAATCTCGGTACAATTTCCCATCAAACACGTGTCACAAAACTGCTGCATCAAGAGATTTCCATCCTCGGAGGACAATTTTATCCTTTGAACAATCCGGTACTGTTGCACCGACAACTGCGTTGTTTCTTCAGTAAGGTACAGGATACGACCGCCGGAGTCTCGATCCTTGTAGGAACCCATGATGCTCTCCGAGGTAAAAATTCCAGTAGACTTTGCACGTAAATTGCCCTGGCCGTCCTTCCAGAGGTGGAAAAACTGGCAGCTATCAAAAGGAACAAACAGCATAAGTCCTTTAGATGGCCCGGTTAAAAACAGCATCTGAAGCGTGTGTTCAATGTTGCACACGAGTTTATCCTTTCTAATGAAGCGTGAGGGTTTGGTGATTAACAGCTTTGATTGTTTGAGTATCTCCAAAAAGTTGTCATATTGTGCCGCGGAAAAATCCGGCACTCGAGTAACATTTTTGCAGTTATTTGCATACACCACTGTACGATTCAGGACGACAAGTATCCACAGCAGGAAGTAAACCTTCATTGTGACGACAACTTTTAAGTGTGAACCTTAAACACTGGTTCTCAGTATAAGAATGATTCTCTTACTGTCACTGGTAAAACAAAAACTGACCTTTTGTGTAGTACATTAACTTGAAACTAATCTCTGTTATAAAATCTTAGAATACCCTGCATCTCTGAATGAATCCATTAGTTATGCTTTGTTATCGAATTCTCAATGCTCTAAACTCTGGTCAATCTTTCACGACTAGCCGTCTTCTTTTTCAATAGTTACTTATCGTAAACCGGCGTAACGTTGTATTTTTTTAGTTTTTGACACATTATCAATTTGAGCTATTTTAATGCAGAAAAATTACTTGAAAAAATATCAAAAATGTCAAAAATGTCAAAAATGTCAAAAATGTCAAAAATGACAAAAATGTCAAAAATGCCAAAAATGTCAAAAATGCCAAAAATGTCAAAAATGCCAAAAATGTCAAAAGTGTCAAAAATGCCAAAAATGTCAAAATTGCCAAAAATGTCAAAAGTGTCAAAAGTGTCAAAAATGTCAAAAATGTCAAAAATGTCAAAAATGTCAAAAATGTCAAAAATGTCAAAAATGTCAAAAATGTCAAAAATGTCAAACGTCAAAAATGTCAAAAATGTCAAAAATGTCAAAAATGTCAAAAATGTCAAAAATGTCAAAAATGTCAAAAATGTCAAAAATGTCAAAAATGTCAAAAATGTCAAAAATGTCAAATATGTCAAAAATGTCAAAAATGTCAAAAATGTCAAAAATGTCAAAAATGTCAAAAATGTCAAAAATGTCAAAAATGTCAAAAATGTCAAAAATGTCAAAAATGTCAAAAATGTCAAAAATGTCAAAAATGTCAAAAATGTCAAAAATGTCAAAAATGTCAAAAATGTCAAAAATGTCAAAAATGTCAAAAATGTCAAAAATGTCAAAAATGTCAAAAATGTCAAAAATGTCAAAAATGTCAAAAATGTCAAAAATGTCAAAAATGTCAAAAATGTCAAAAATATCAAAAATGTCAAAAATGTCAAAAATGACAAAAATGTCAAAAATGCAAAAATGCCAAAAGTGTCAAAAATGCCAAAAATGTCAAAATTGCCAAAAATGTCAAAAATGTCAAAAATGTCAAAAATGTCAAAAATGTCAAAAATGTCAAAAATGTAAAAAATGTCAAAAATGTAAAAAATGTAAAAAATGTCAAAAATGTCAAAAATGTCACAAATGTCAAAAATGTCAAAAATGTCAAAAATGACAAAAATGACAAAAATGACAAAAATGTCAAAAATGACAAAAATGTCAAAAATGTCAAAAATGTCAAAAATGTCAAAAATGTCAAAAATGTCAAAAATGTCAAAAATGTCAAAAATGTCAAAAATGTCAAAAATGCCAAAAATGTCAAAAATGTCAAAAATGCCAAAAATGTCAAAAATGTCAAAAATGTCAAAAATGTCAAAAATGTCAAAAATGTCAAAAATGTCAAAAATGTCAAAAATGTCAAAAATGTCAAAAATGTCAAAAATGTCAAAAATGTCAAAAATGTCAAAAATGTCAAAAATGACAAAAATGTCAAAAATGTCAAAAATGTAAAAAATGTCAAAAATGACAAAAATGTCAAAAATGTCAAAAATGACAAAAATGTCAAAAATGACAAAAATGTCAAAAATGTAAAAAAAAGTCTAAAAATAAAAAAAAATTAAAAATGTCAAATGCTAAGAAAAAAAAGTAAAAAAGTTAAATAGTCTTTAAAAACAAAAAAATGACGGAAGACAAGATTAAAGGTGTATTCACATTATACCGCATCCGCAGCCGCAGCCGCATCCGTATAAAATTTGACAGTACGGACGCACAGTGCGGAAGCGATTCCTCCAACGCATTTCAAATGTGCCCATTCACACTGTTCCGCATCCGTATACGGATCCGTACTTTGGATACGGATGCGGAACAGTGTGAATGGCTGCATATGAAATGCATTGAAGAAATCGCGTCCGCACTGTGCGTCCGTACTGTCAAATTTTGTGCGGATGCGGCTGCGGCTGCGGATGCGGTATAATGTGAATACACCTTAACAGTAGGTCATCGAGACACACGCAAGATTAAAATTCTGGCATGCAAGTCGAAATCCCATTATTTTTCTTAAAAATATTTCCCAAACATCATCAATTCATTGAGTGTATCAACTTACGATAGTTAAAAAAGTTTAAAAATATATAGAGCAAAACTTTACTTAAACTAGGATAAAAAGCACTCTATTTTACGGTTCTTATTCAATCATGATATGACTCGTGCAATTGAGACAAAGCTTTTTCAGT
Source organism: Culex pipiens pallens (assembly GCF_016801865.2). Classification (NCBI taxonomy): domain Eukaryota; kingdom Metazoa; phylum Arthropoda; class Insecta; order Diptera; family Culicidae; genus Culex; species Culex pipiens. The sequence goes on from NC_068938.1 coordinate 204,412,257, forward strand.
TCCCCCTAGAATTGGGAAAAAATCGAATATCGTAGCATGACAATAAGAAATATGAATGGTAATGTTACGATTGAAGTAACCTTTGTAAGACAAAGAATATCTTCTTAAACCTTCACTGTTTTCAAAACATTTTTTGCTGTGAAGGCCAGCTGACCTACATTTCATAAGTCAATGTCCTTTTGACTTTGTGTTACTTTTACACTGTAAATAAATCGCAATGCTTAATCTTCATTTAGTTAAAATTTTATTCAAAATAATTGCGATTACTGAGTCATCAAGTTTTGAAGATTGAAGGTAAGAGTAATGTCGATGAAATAAACTCTATTTATTAATTTTTTTTTTTTTTCTTGCTGGCTGTGAAATACTCCAATCTAGACTATTCCCTAAGGAAACACGTATCGCCATCGTGTGTCTGACGAACCTACCTCAAAAATTACATTAGCATGACCAGTAGACAAGAAAGGGAAACTGCTCGTTACATGTTACCATACAACAAATAATAATCTGACCTGCTAGTAACCCGAGCAGGGGTGAATAACACGGGAATACCAAATTTTGGTATTACTTGGGCAAATAACAGCGACCAAAATGTGCCCTTGGTTGCCCAGTAATAGATGGTAAAATACCATGAAATCATACCAAAATCTTGTATGTGTAAGGGCACAACAATACCAAACCATGTTATTCCAAGGGTAAAATAATACCTCAAAATAAAACCATTTCAATACCAAGTTGAGGTCTTCTGGATTTTTGAACATTGCTTGAAAACCAAAACTTGGTATTGCCATGGTTTTATTTTTAGGTATTCCCGCGCCCTTGGATAATCATATTTTGGTATTTCTGTGGTCTTTCACATACATGATTTTGGTATGATTTCATGGTATTTTACCATCTATTACTGGGCAACCAAGAGCACATTATGGTCGCTGGTATTTGAACAAGTAATACCAAAATTTGGTATTTTCATACCATTTTTAGTGCAACAGTTGCAGTTAGTGAAAAACGGAAATTATTCATATGCAACAGCCAAATCTACTCACCTGATGATTCCATGTTGTTATTAGTGATATTCTTCACCACACCGAATGCATTTGTCATTGATGAACGGCCTGTGCTTGAAGTTCTTGAAGCTTCTGACAAGATTGAAAAATAAGTATTATTAAAATGAAACTGAATTGAAATTCACCAAAATTCATTAATTTGTCGATTGACTCGTTTTTCAAAGTATTTGGTTATCCCGACTTAGAGATATTTCAACGTTTTCGAAAAAAATATTAGTGGGTATATCACACTAATTTTTAAAATCATCTTTAACATTTTTGTGTTTCAAGTCATTTTAGCGCAAAATTAATTAACTCGTAATTTTTTTTAACAAATTTCCCATAGTTTCAGAGAAAATTGATGAAACCTTTCAATATTCAAATAATACCAAAATGTGCCATCCTGACTTAGAAAATTTTCCACAATTTCAAGACATTTCTATAGGAGGTATATCAAAAATGTTTAAAATCAAGTTTGAAATTTCCGGTTTTGAATGAAAGCATTCGCTTTGAGACATCATTTTAGCGCAAAATTAATTATTTTGTCAAAATTGGTCAACATTTTTCCATAGTTTCAGAGGAATTTGATAAAACACTTAAATACCAAAATAATACCAAAATGTGCCATCCTGACTTAGAAAATTTTCCACAATTTCAAGTCATTTCTATAGGGGGTATATCAAAAATGTTTAAAATCAAGTTTGAAATTTCCGGTTTTGAATGAAAGCATTCGCTTTGAGACATCATTTTAGCGCAAAATTAATTATTTTGTCAAAATTGGTCAAAATTTTCCCATAGTTTCAGAGGAATTTGATAAAATACTGTAATACCAAAAGAATACCAAAATGTGGTGTTCGATCATTGACAAATTCTGCAATTTTGCAATATCAAAACAATACCTTAAATTGGTATGATACCGCATTTTGCTCTTGCATAATCCTTAAGACAAATTTTAAAGGGTCCAGGAATACCAAAATTTGGTATTGATACCAGAGAAAGGTATTATTACGCATTTCCCTTGTTATTTATCCATGCTCGGGAAAATAACCACGATTCGTTTTTTTCTTAAATTGGGTTTGCTTCGTCATTTCCTCACCTTCGGTACAATTTCCCATCAGGCACATGTCGCAGAACTTCTTGGTGGCATACATTTCATGTTGCACGGTAAAATTACCCGTTTTTGTCAATCGATATTGTAGCACCGATGGCAGCAGCGATTCAGCTATTTAGTAAACGCGTTCGCCGGAATCTGGATCCTCGTAGAATATTTCTAATTATTATTATTCCTTTGGAACTTTTACGAGTGCTACCAAATGTTTTCCTTGAAGAGGCAATTAACCTAGCTTTCTTAGCATACTTCAGCAAAACTTTTTGATTGAGTTATCGAAGTCTTCCATCTGCAAGTAGTGGATTGATCATTTATAACTTGCAGTTCTATTTCCTGATGCTAAAGAAACTTTCTTTCCAAGGAAAACATTCTCATGTTCTTGGTACTTGCAAGAGGCTTATCCCCTGAAGAAGTAAAAGGATGAAATCGAATATTGCAGCAACACATTCCACTAATCCCGTTCTCTAGTTCATCAAAAGCGGAGCAAATCCCCCAAGGGGCCATATTCCAATTCGTCTTTCAATATTCACCGAACGTCCCCTCAAAGATTACATCACTCACACTGGAGTGGGCATGAAAAAAGGTACAGCAAAAAAACACCCAACACCATGTTACATACTTCCAGGCGAACACGACCAATTGAAAGAAGAATCACCTCGCCTTCGGGATGGGGAGCCCATTTTCTCTGGCCGTTGGCCAAGCACATAGGATCAGATATAGCACACATCTTCTGCCTGCTTCTTGGAGCTTTCCAAGGTGATGACGCAAATAACATCTCCTCTACCTCCCTGGGAGAAATGTGAGCTTCCTTTGGTCGGTTGGAAAAGATCAATCTAGTTGAAAGCATCTTCTCGAAATGGGACTATTTTTCTTACGGATGAAAAATATTGGATTTGTCACGTTTCATATTGGTTCTTAAGAGAGAAAAAATACTTATAGGGTAAATATATCCATTTTAGGCCTAATAAGCGATCGTGTTTGAATGATGCTCTAAAATTCTTTGTGTAAATATGGGTATTCGGCGCCGTCGCTCCGTGCCATACTTTCATACACTTAGGAGCCCAGGGCGGCGAAGTCCTTGTAGATAAAAGGAAGACACTAGTGGTTGGTACTAGCAATGGTGGCCGACAGCTATAAAGTCAACTTCGTTTCGTTTGAATGATGCTGGATAATCTGGAGTGTTCCTTGGAATTTACTAAAACCAACGAGCAGAGCAACGTTTTGTGAACATTTCTGTTTATTATCACTTTTATTAAAAGTTATGCAATTCCTTTTACAAGCATTTTAAAAATATATTTCCCAAATGCATTCTAATCAGTCGAATGCATTGGGCCACGCCCATTTTTCTATTTTCAGCTTAGTTCTTTTGTCTTCCAGCGCTCTGCTTAGTGCTGCAAAAATTGATGAAATTTTAAGCGAACACTCACGAAAAGTAGCATTCATAGCGAAAATTTTCTGGCATCACTGGTGCACTCCAACAGGCGCTGCTGGTGGTGTTGGTGGCCACCCTTTGTTCTTTATTTGCCTTCGCTTCATGCTCGGGTTTTAAGCCTTCGATTGGAATGGGTCGTCAAAATTTGAACGTCAAAAGACTTGGCACGTTTGTTTTTTTTGATGGCGCTTGCTCATTATTTACATGTTTCGGGATTATTTTTCAAGTGAGTGACTAAATAATGTTCAAATGAACAAGTTGACGGTAGTTGGAAGCAATTTTATATCTCAAGCGCTTTGAAAACGTTAGCGCAAGTGAAAAGATATTGATGGCGATTTTCGTTAAGCAGTCAACCTCTCATCTTGCGTGTGGATGTGTGTGCCACCAAAATGATGAGATTATGATCAAAAGTGCATTAAATTTGATCTTTTTGGCCAGAAAATGGCATGATTTTGCGTGCTCACTTGAGGCGGTGCTGTTGCTGGTAAGTTTATAGCCTAAATAGTTTTTCTGGAGCTTTAATCGAGCGTCAAACTCTTCAAATGACGAAGATAGGTGTTTGATTAGAAAGGGCATATTTCGATTTTTTGTCAATTTTAAATTTAGGTTGCTCAATTACATTACATTACCAAAATCATTTTCTCAATATTTCACCAGCGCCATTTTGGCTGCCATCTTGGAATTTGAATTTCCAAATCATTTTTGATCATTTTAAGATCATATTTGAACCTTTGAGCTCAATGACCTCAAACAAGACAACAAAATGGTAGTCTTTTTACGATTCGGTTATTCGAGGATTAAATTATCCAAAGTTAATGTTAAATTTATCCAAAGACTTTCGATAATCGAGTCTGGACTGTATTGTAAGAAACGTTTTACCTATCTTCTAGGTGAATTGAACTAGTTTCTACTTTTTTCTAGACAAATCCAGCAAAATCTACCAGCCCAAATCCCGCACACTGCTGCTCCGCATGATATCCATATCCATAAAATTTGCACCCCGGACAAGCTCGGAAATCCCCTTCCCCAGGGAGCGACCTGAGTGCGAGTAGTTTCGGTCCTTCGGCTCTGTGATGGACTGGACATCCTTTTGCTTTCTACTTTGATGATTTTATGTAGATACTAGCACGCCTCTGCAAGACATCTTCAATCCCAGCCCATGAATAGCGTTGCTTTCATGTAATTCTAATCAATTTGGGCGCTCTTGCTCGGAAATTATTGCGCCTGAAGTTATGCAACGAATTTCTAACAAGTTTTTGTTTTCAAATCTCCCGAATTTCTAATTTGAATCCCAACAGAAATCATCAAGATTGAGAAATTTACCGGTAATATCTCAATAATTCAAAAGACTTGCGTCTCAAAATGCCACAACTTTCTTTCGCGAGACAAACTGTACTTTCGTCAACAACCACAAAGCGCTAGAAGCAGCTGTCAGAATTCCATGCCACACTCTACCTCTTGAGCACTCTTATGTTGAGCGAAGTAGTGATTCAGTGCGGAAAATGCACCGACATATTCAGACAGTACGAGATGTCGAGACAGCAGTTTTAAGCCAGCATTTCAACGAAAAATGAGAGGTGATTGTAGTAACCCTCGTGCAGTCCAAAGTTAAAATTTCAAAATATTTCGAAATATTTTGAAATTCAACCAAAATGCTCAATTGAAGGTTAACTGCTCAGAAGAACAGTCTGCGGTCGCCCTTCTTTGCGCGGTGGTGAAGCGTGAAAACTGCAATGCAAATGGGAGGTACGATCCTTGCACTTTACTGCTGCTCGGGGGATGCACAATGTGCCCCTTAAGTTTCCTACAACAGTGTCGGCAAAAGTTTGCACTTTACAGCTTAACCGCTGGAATTGTGGTGACATAGGGCCTTGTTGGAAAGCTCGCACATGTCGTGTCAGTCCCTAGAAAACAGCGTCAATTGTTTTGGAAACAGAGTTTGTCAGATTTCATGGTTCGACTAAAGCATTACCAATTCTTAATTTTTCAGCTTGTTTCCTATTGTTGATGCCCTTAATGAGAAAATGTGTAGTGATGACTTGACTTTTTTTCGTATTTCTTCATTTTCCTATTTTCCTATTCAGATTCGAGTTCTGTAACCCGATTTTAGTCAAATTTGAATGGTTAATTGTCTTAAAAATAGTCAAATGCATTTTTTCAATTTTTCATAACGGCCGCCATCTTTGATTTAAATATTCTAAATAACTTTAGAGTAGTTCCGGTTTCCCGGAATTGCTACTAATGTTGTTTTTTTCATTCATTTGAATGTCTATAACATTTTTCAAGATATTATTTTTTCGTTGCTCAAAACCCCAGAATAGTTTAATAATCATAATTAAAATTCATTCATGCGAGAAGTTATGCTACATTTCTCATTAACATTTTTTTTTTTTTGCTTTTTTTCAATTTCAACTTTAGGATGTTGGCGGGTTTATGTATCAAGCTTCGTTTCACCTAAAACAGCACGCTACTAGATATAATTAGAGGTTTCATTTATGAAGCTGACCATGATACAGCTCAATTCATAAATTGATATTACCATGATGGGTTTGATGAATATTTTAAAACCACATTTCCTGCGGTGTTGGCAAATGTGCTAACTTTACACTTGTATTTTTGAAAATGTTTATAAACTGTATATAATAATTTTAATGTTACACTTGAAAAAAAATATTAAAATCCTTGGACAACAACAATATTTTTTTCGAAAACAAATATTTTAAAGCAAAATAGTTTACTTTCCCGTTAGCGTGCACCCACATTAAAATGTGGTTAGAAACTTTGCTCTCCATTCTCCGGCCAGCCCCCCCGGAAGCACTTTTGCGTAATGAAACGACCGTGGTTCCGGAAAGCTCGGTTGCAACATTTCCAGCGCTCAAAATATGGCTGCCTGCTTATGTGTGGGTTGGTATGATTACATCACCATATAATCAAATTAACGTCCAAGTTTAATGGTCAAGCCATCAAATAACGAGGAAATCGCGGAAAACGAAATGGTGGACCATCCGTCGTCCCGGTCAACCGGACTCGGGAACCATTTTCCGCATCGAATGCAAAATTTGTGTGCGGCGCTGGTGGCTTATTTTTGATGAAAAGAAAATTTTGGCAAAACGGACCCCGACTGGACATGACACGTGCATCGTTCGGGTATGTGGGAGGTTTGGGTGCACCAAAATCACGTCCGACCTTCTCAATCGGAGTTCAATTTGGCAAATTTACAGAGTGCCTTGTGGCAGCCCCAGCAACTCCAGGACATTCGTTTGCTGAACGATGCATACACATTAGAAGGGATGATATTGTGAAAAATGTGACAAAATTAATCATAACAGATACAGAAATACAAAAATACAAAAATACAAAAATACAAAAATACAAAAATACAAAAATACAAAAATACAAAAATACAGAAATACAAAAATACAAACATACAAAAATACAAAAATACAAAAATACAAAAAAACCAAAAATACAAAAATACAAAAATACAAAAATACAAAAATACAAAAATACAAAAATACAAAAATACAAAAATACAAAAATACAAAAATACAAAAATACAAAAATACAAAAATACAAAAATACAAAAATACAAAAATACAAAAATACAAAAATACAAAAATACAAAAATACAAAAATACAAAAATACAAAAATACAAAAGCATAGCATAGCATAGCATAGCATTACGGGTCTGCACCACGCTGTAGGGGGTGCCACAATGGTCAATTCAATATTCTTAGACAATTTGATTGCTGCCCGGTACAACCAAAAATATCTAAGAACGGAAATTTCCACACTGTGCTCCAAGGCTACGCCCATACAGTCCCGTGGGGATTTGGGAGGGGATGTTTTTGTTGTTTACTAGTGGCAAAAGTGCAGGGAACCCATGCGACTTTTAAAAGTGAACGGAATATTTTTGGGAGGTTTGGAATGGGGGTTAAAGGAATTTCATCGGGCCGATGAAAATGGTTGAATGCGTAATGTATTACATGATTTGGATGTTTGTAAGTGTAAATGTTAGTCTGTAGTGTATTATCTAATAAGCATATAGTTTTGTAATAATAATAATAATAATAAATATTATAAATATGGTAAATAAAATAAATTTAAATATAATCAAGATGATTCCAGGAAGCTGTAAAAAATAGCAGTAAATTAAAATCTAAATGCTCCAGATGGTTCCCATGCTGTTTTAGAAAGATTCGTTAATTTAAGCAATTTGATGATATATGGTATGAGGAGATGGTATGTTACAGGAAAGGTATAGGATGAGGAATAATATGAACATGTAAATAAATAATCATTTAAAATACAAATGCTCCTGATGGTTCCCTTGCTGTTTTAGTAAGTGTCGTTAGTTTATGTAATTTGATCATATATGGTATGAGGAAATGAGGATATAAAGGAAAGCAATACGAAAAAAAATAATTTGAACATTCAAATAAATTTACATATCAGCAGCTAAATTGAAATTAATTCCAGGAAGCTGTAAAAAATAGCAATAATTTTAAAACAAATGCTCCAGATCGATCCATTGCTGTTTTTTAAAGCATCGTTAGTTCATGCAATTTAAATGTATATTTTATGGGAAAATAGTATGATAGAGGATTAGAAAAATATAAATAAATCATATAGTGAATAGATACATGTTAGCAGTTAATGTAAGGAAGCTGTGAAAAATATAAATATAAATATCCCGTGGAAACAACGACGCAGGCCAAACACGATCGAAGCAGGCCTTGCCTCGCAAAGAGCAACGACGAGACTGG
>NC_068938.1:204425603-204483103 GCF_016801865.2 Culex pipiens pallens
GGCCCAACATGCACGTGCGACAAGTTAGCACGACAGTGACAATTTGTGAAAGACGCCTCACCAGCTCAAATGAATCTCAAGCTTTTATTATGGCAGCTTGCTTCACTCTCGTTCCCCAAACAACAGTCTGCTCATCAACATCACTTTACGAAGCGGGAAGACGCTGAGCTGTCATTTCTTAGCAGCACTGACTTGGGATGGAAACATTAGCACATCCTTGCTGACACGACACAGTCACACGGCGAGTATAACACTGGATGTTGCATTTTATGGGTGTGTTAAATTGAAGGGATTTGGGTGATTCTTTTGGTTATTTAAAAAAATATGTTTTTTGAAACAATTTTCTCATGAAGAAAATGTTTTCCCGTCATATGCTATTCCCTTTTCCATTTAATTTTCAGCCCAAAAGAACCACCCTCTTTCTGCACTTTTACAGCACCACACAACCCACAACAGTTGGGAAAAACTGCATCATTCCGAGAGTGAGTGGTGTCACATTGCACAAGTGGGTGGATGGGCTCACATGTGATATTTCTTACACACAATGGCTGTAAATATATTTATGTTTTCCTCTCAAGCACACATACAGCAGTGCACTCACAAACACACACACCCACAATAATGGTGGTTGAATACCAAAGTTGATACACTTCATTCATTCGTCGCAGACTTCCTCCTTTGAAGGACTTGGTGAAGGGGCATGCCTGAGGAGAAGAGTGAGGAAAAACCAAGGGAACGCCACGACGACAGTTTCCCACAAAATGCTGATGCACTCTGAAAACTTCATCTTTTCCACACACACACACACTCACACATGTGCGATGTAACCTAGGAGATGCTTGAGTTCAGGGAGAAAGCTTTTAGCATTAGCATAACATTGGGCGGATTCAGTGCCAGTGCAGTTCGGTTCGGTTCAGTTTAGTGTGTGAAATCTCTCCTCGACTTGTTGTTGGCAGCCTGGCACCATCGCAGAACGTCGTGCGGCTTGGTTCGGTACCGTAAACTTGTAAGTCTGGAGTTTTTTTTTAAAAGGTCCAATAAACCAAATTTCCAGTTTTTGCTTTTTGAGTGTTTTTGAAACCGCCTTGATTCAGGGGTATTCAAAAACACCCAAAAAGCAAAACTGAAAATTTGGTTTATTGGACCTTTTCAAAAAAAACTCCAAAAGTTTGATTTTTCAATTGTTGTTTTTTTTTCAAATTGAAAATAAAGTAACCAAGAATTAGAATATACTTTTAAAAATTATTCGTATAGTAAACAACAACACTCCCTTGAAAAAAAATCTAAAAAAATCTATCCTACAAATAAGATAGAGCATATCTGACAAAATAAACAGCCATCATTTTTTTTATTTCGCACTACAATCTTATGTGGTAAGGGCATTTCTCTACGAAATCGATCGATTTCGACCATTTTTATTTTTTGATTTCTTTTTATTTGGCTCAAACTTTGTGGGGGCCTTCCCTATCACCAAAGACGCCATTTTATGTCATCGGTTCACCCTTACAAATCTCCTTACAATTTTTGGCAGCTGTTCGCAATTCGCAATTTTCAGTGTAAGAACGGGCCTTGACCGATCTTATGCGCTAGGTTCCCGACGAACACGCACTGCCCTTACACCTACATCTCACCCTTGCTCTGAGTCAGTACGAGCAGCACGCTAGAACACGCTTTGAGTGTTCGTGCCAGGCATGCACACCTTCTTTTCCGGTTACGCATTTTAACTCGGCCGGGGGTGGTACATTACGTAGGGTTTGATGTAAGTATAAGCGCCTAACCATTTATAGTGTGCCTATCAACTTTCATTAAAGCAAAAACTGTTATATTTTTAGTTTGAATTCAAAAACTAATTGTTATTTACTGTGTATTGTTTTCTCCTGAAATCTTCCCTATTGTTGGGTCGTGTTTATTTGTTGCTATTTCTTTTGTCGCGGTGTTTTGTTATAATATTTTGGTCCTAAGCATTTTAGAAAAGTTTTTCAAAAGTACAATAGTAATATTTGTGTTAATCCTTTAATCATTCCATAAATTTAGTAAGGGCTCGAGCCTCACTTGCTTAAGAAAAAGGTGAAGTTTCAAAACAATGGACATTGAAGGAAATATACTATGTAAAGAATCAATAGTGAAAGAAAGATAGTAATTAATTAAAACAAATTAACAATAGTTAATAAATAGAGGTAACAAACAAGCTTAGATTTTATTGAGGGCAATTTACAGGGAAGATGAGAAATTATTCAAATAGATAAATAAAGAAAGGGCACATGATAAACAAAATTGACATCGCTGCCAAATTAAGGGAAAGCAGACAGTTTGTTACAGCAGCATCAATTGGTAAAATAGAGTGGAAAAGCGTTGAGAAATAAGAGAATCAAATAAGTAAAATCAAAATCAAATGGAGGATAGTAAACAGAAGCCGTTTTAGAACATCAGTGAAACAAAATAAACAGAAGATAGATGGTAGCTGGAAATGGAAAGGAGAGAAACCCCGTTCTGCGACGTTCAGGTACATCCACAGCAGTTGACTCAACATACTGCGAATCAAAACAATACCGTCTACAATCACAAATAACTTCCCTTTCCCACATTGACGCGCCCCTTTCTTTTAGCCGTCTCGACTCTGACCCGCGGTGGTCAAAGGTTTACGATCCGTTTCCACAGGCCACCAGCTAGGTCATCATGAAAACCAAGCCAACGTGGAGGTAAGAAAATAGGACACTTGCAAGGAACCAGAGCTATACTGTCCTGATCAAGAATGATCTAACAGGACTACGGACGTAGTCAGTGACGCTCCTTCCAGGATGTTCCTCGCCTAAGCGTCAACTGAAGAGGTATTATCAGTATCATTCGCCCTTGGCCTGCAATTTTTGGCAGCTGTTCATACAAAAATGGAACGTAAATATTCGAAAGTTTATTGCTTTGGTGTCGTCGGCAGAGTTGTAGGAGGACTGAAGAAGTAGGTACACGGAAAAAATGTTTTTTAATTAACTTTAATCATCCGTACTTTTAATTTTTATTTTATATATATTTTAGGGGAGAAAATGATTGATTAACGTCATGATTCGAAATCCGGACACCTAGTAACATATTATTTTTGTTATAGCTGGCAAAAAATCACGTAATAAGTTGGAAATGTAGAAATATCATCAGGATTTAGTATAAACAGTCAGTTTTAAGAGAATGCATGCAAAATATGTTTTTTCTAACAATTTTTCATCAGAATTTGAAAATTAAAATGACTTGTTGTGCTTCGAATCCCGGACACTGTTAAAAGCTGATTCGAAATCCGGACACTTTTGCTTCGAATTCCGGACACTCGATTTTGCTTATAAATCGCACAAATTTGGACTGAAATGTTAGTGAATGGCATTCTTTAGGTCTCAAATAAGCTGTTAACATCAAAACAATCGATAGTTTATATAAAAAATTGCTAGAATTTAAGAAAATCAAAAACATAAATTTCTGCTTTGCCTTCCCGGTGCTTCGGACGCCTATGAAATATTTCCGTTGAAATGTTTCGCATTTTTGGTAAACTTATAATTTTATTTTATTTAATTGTTTTGGCATTAACTACAGCGTTCAAACAAACTTTAAATGAAAGTTAATGTTAGAATTCATCAAATAACACAGTTTTGACATTCATAATGCGAACTTATATCAAAATAATTGATAAAACAAGTTGAAGTGTCCGGGTTTTGAAGCGTCCGGGAATTCGAATCATGACGTTATTGTAAAAAGAAATATTTCGTACTTTAAAATTGTTGACCCTATTTTTTTAAGTAAAATCGAATTTGCAATCGAAAAGTACTTAACACATTTTTTTATCAAGTGCACCGATTTCAAAATATAGCCATTAAATGTTAAATTTTGACCGAAAATTCCGTTTTTTTTTTTCAATAGTGTCCATGATTGTCAATTCCTGAACATATTTTTTATGTGGAGGAAAATTGCTATAAAACTGTCCAAGAGACATTGAAGATAGGACCTATGGTTGCCGAGATAAAGCGGCTCAAAGAAAAAAAAAACAGGAAAATTAAAGTTTTTCAAGGCATATGTACCCAAACAACCCTCCAATTTCTAATGTCGATATCTTAGCAACTAATGATTCGATTTTCAATATTAAAGCATGAAAAATTCGTGAAATTTTCCGATCTCTTCGAAAAGAAAAGACGTAGTATTGAATATTGGACCTTTCAAAATGTTAGTCCTGGTTTAAAAAAATAAAAATAAATCGAAAAGATCGGAGAATTTCACGAATGTTTCATATTTTAACATTGAAAATCGGACCAGTAGTTGCTGAGATATCGACATTAGAAAATAGTGGATTGTTTGGGTGCGACTTAGAAATCATCAATTTTCCTGTTTTTAAATCTTGCATGGCAATATCTCACAGCTAAAGGTCGTATCAACAATGTCAAAAAAGCAAAATATAGAGGATTTTCTCAGCTCTTCAAAAATATTTTTTCAGAAGTGGGCAAACATGGACACTTATTCAAAAAAAGAATAACTGCGACTAGAGGGTGACGAGCGAGAATTCCCGGGAAAAATTACCCGGGAAATTGACCATTTTTGGACCTCTCGATTCCCGGGAAATTCGGTCGAGACTCCCGGGAAATTTAAACTTATAAGTATCGAAGCAAAATTATATAAACTAATCAGAAAAACATTTGAAAAATTCAAAATTGTATAGAACATTGAATGTCCAATGTTCGATGTTCAAGTTTGAATAATCCAATGTTTCTCTAAGCTTCTTATTCAAAAAGTGTTAATTTTAACTTGTCAAAAATTCCAATAACTATAATTTAGAGAAGCCAAAAAAGGTGGACCCCAAAATTTACCTTCAAAATTATTTAGCAGTTACACCCCACATATGAAATCAAATGTTTTATTTTCAAATATTATTTTTTCTAATTATTTGTAAAAGGGAAAAGCTTTTTCAAGTTAAGTTCAATTTCCATATCTTCTCTTGAGCATAGCAATCCAATCTAGTTTTTTTGTGAACATTTGGGTTTTCCTGATGACTGTAAATATTCCTTCAATGAATATTTAATGTTGAACTTAAAAATTACAAAAAAACAATTTAATTTGTTGTTTTGAGTCATTGTTTATCATATTGCAAAATTCCCAATAATGAGATAATTATATATAAGCTATATTAGTTATTTTTTTAAACAAAAATCTAATAACAAATATTTGAGTCTTAAAAAACTCAAGAAACGATTTTGTTTTTGCAGATTCAGAAAAAAAATCCAAGGTTTCATATAGTTCCTCAAACCAATGAGGCTGCTTAAATTAACGTTTCATAGAATTAGTATGAATTAACAGTAACATTTATTTAAAAGAAACAAATTTATTACCCTTCATTTTAAATTTTTGACACTGTTGGCGTAGTAAAAAAAACTCCCGGGTCCCGGGAATTCCCGGGAAATTGTTAAGTTCAACTCTCGATTCCCGGGAAAAAGAAAATCTCGAGAATCGTCACCCTCTAACTGCGACTATTTTCAAAAAAGTTACCCCAAAACGGATATAACTTGAAAACGGTACACTTTATCAAAATTTCACCGGGGACAGAACCCCGCATCTTTTAAGCCATTTGGAAAAAAGGACCAAAATTATGTAAAATTGAATTTGCAATCAAATAGTACTTTACAATGATTATTTTTTTGATTAATTGCGCCATTTTTAAAGCTTAGCTGTTCAATGTTAAATTTTATCCGAATAATACCAACTTTTTTTTTGATTTTAAGAAATTAAATTTCAGCGAAAAAAAGTTAATTAAAAAATCACCATTTTTTCCGTGTACATTTTTTTCTGAATAGAGTTTAGGCCAGTAGCGTGCCCAGCTCCTCAAGGAAGGTGGGGCAATAATATGGACGTTTCGAAAATAACGTCGTTTATGGACACCCCCTGACCAAATTTAGAACAAATTTCTGAGGATGGTGGGGCAGTTGCCCCATATTGCCCCACCCTGTGCACGCTAGTGGTTTAGGCCGTTGCAAATATTTTTTTATACTCTGTCCAAAGTCGAGGGGGGGGGGGAGCAAAAAAATAAAAATATAAAATGTATACAAATTGAAATAACGAGCCTTGGTTTCAAGTTTTAAAGAAAAAAAAGTGTTTTAAAATGCATTATACACCTGTCCAGTTATTTTGCCATCATTAGTCTCCAAAATATTTAAGTATTGACGATGATTTTATTTTTTGGGATTTCATAAAAAATCAAAACATTTTTAAACAAGCCCAAATATGCTAAATATTTTAGATTGTTTTCACTTGATAAGACTTCTATTTTCATGGAAATATTGAAGTTTTTTGGAAAAAATATATATTTCTGCCCCCTGATTTTTCTGACCAATTTTGAAGGAGGGTGGGGGGGGACATAAACTTTGAAAAGTATTTGCAATGGCCTTAATGCTAAATCAAAATTGCAGTTGAAAATGACTGAATTTATATTTTTTTATATAAACTACTGGCTCAAATTTGCACTAAAAATTCGTTGAAATTAGCATGGGGCCATCCATAAACCACGGCACACTTTCGTGACGGGGGGGGATTAGAATTGTTCACGATCAATACAAAAAAGATTTTTTTGTATGGACAATTGTCCACGAGGGGGGGGGGGGGGGAAGGGGTCGAGATTTTCCAAAACAGTGTTCACGTGGCATATGGATGGCCCCTAAGTATTCTGAAATCACATTTTTCCCCACTGATTTTTTGAGCCGATCTTCAGAGGAGGGTGCGGGGTGTTGATAAAAAAAACTTTGCAGCAGCCTAAACGGTATAAAAAAAATTAAACAAATCCATTTTGCGGATTTAATTTTAAGTAATTAAAAGTGATTTTAAAATGGAATTGTGTTACCGTGTTCCATTTCTTCCGGAAAGTCAAAATCATAAAGATACAGATTTTCGAATATTTGCAGAGCCAATTTGTATGACCAACCCAACAAAATTATTTGGAGCCTTGCATCAAATAACTAATTATGTAAAATGGCAAGAGTTGCTCTCAGCCAGGTTTTGACCAAACTTCACCTTAAAAAATATATATTTTTAATATTTTCTAATTATACCAACAATTATGAATTTGACAGATTCACATCTATGATTGAATTTTTGAATTCACGTTTTCAAAAAATGTATCGCAGAAATTGCCATTCTACGGTTGCGAATTCTACCAAACCCGAAAAAAAAGAGAGAGACCTCCAACCTCCAAAGGGGTACACCATCCTGACAGCATGATTAACAATGGCAGCACATTATAATGTGCTTATTTGGAAGTTTTTACTTTCGGAATTCCAAACAACCATCCAGCTCAATGAAGCAGCCAGCAGTGTTAGCACAATGGGGGGGGGGTGCAGAAATTCGAACAAATTGCCAACTTTGGCCCGGGGCTAGGAGAACCTCCCGAAAAATGGCAAATTGCAGACTCAGTGCCTTAGTTTGCCTTTCGTCAGCTCTAACTCACTTGCATGAGCAAAACTAGATTTCCTAGCAAGTTGTGGGTTTGGATGTGGATCTGGCTTCTAACAACAAATTCGCCGCGCACCACATTAGTGCTGAGAAATGGAGAAGGATGATAGGGTCCGGTTCCGGACTCGGCTTGGCGCAATTGAAAGTGTTGCATTTTATTGAAATTTGTAGCTCGTTATCGCCATTGTGAAGGGGCCTCGGGAATGCTACCGGGGTTGTTAGGTTAAATAGGCAACATAAAACTTTCTTCAAATCGTTGAGCTATTATTATTTTTTTTTTTTGGGAAAAATTAATTCGAATGGGAAAATTGTTAAGCATGTTCATTGAATAGAAGCCCACTTAACCCCAAACCCCCCAATGAAAAAGTGAGCAAATCAGAGGCAGAGCACAGTACTTCACCGACAAGTACCAGTCAACTTAACTGGCGAGAAAACCCCAGTAACAACACAAAACTACGAGTCGCACAATACTTGTCAGCAGCCAGCGCAACAGTGTTGGACAGCTGGGCCACCATGCATCCTTGGACCCAGAACCAGAACCTAACGAACCGGGCGTGAGGCCATTTTCACTCGAGTCAGCAATTTTGGGCCAACCGGAATGATGGTGTGTGCTCTTCGCTCGTCATCGGGGTGGAATTTTCCGAATTTTCCCCAAAACCAATTCGTTAAAGTGCAATTTTGAGGTTTGGGGTTAAATTTGTTTGGAATGGTAATTTTAATGTAAAAAAAAATAAAGGTTATACTAATTTTGAAAAAATGAAAAATTCAAGTCCCGATAGAGACGACTGCATATTGGCTGCAAATACACAGTTTATGGTGAGGGTAACGCCTGAGCGAACAGGCAAGAAAGGTAAATTTTGCCATCAAACCTGCAAACAAGAGGCAGGTACAAGGTCGTCTCAATGCATGTTTGTCGTCCGAAGGAGGTAGCATGATGCACTTCTTCGTGAACTTTCGTCGTGCAGTTTGAAGCTAGTTGGAGAAGCTATTGAAGGCAGGTGCCCTGTTGCGGAAAGTAATTTTTGAGCAAAGTTTCGATTTCTGCACCAGTATCGGTTGTTTATAAACTTGGGGAGGTATGTTTGTGAGAAAATCTTAATGAAGAATACCGCCTTGTTAACAAATATCAAGTTTGTCTATCAAGTTTGATGTCTTTTCAATAGAGATTCACTTTTAGTTGATAAACTGATTCAACTGTTGGTTCATTAGTGGCACCAAAGATTACCAGGTTGCCAGATAAATCTAATTTTTCCATCTCTGTTACAGATTTTGAGAAATTAAGAAAAACATTTTCGCAAATTTTTATGAAATTTTTAAATTTGAATGGGTAATTAATTCTCTACCAACTCACACGAAATCGGGAAAAGTTGCCCCGACCCCTCTTCGATTTGCGTGAAACTTTGTCCTAAGGGGTAACTTTTGTCCCTGATCACGAATCCGAGGTCCGTTTTTTGATATCTCGTGACGGAGGGGCGGTACGACCCCTTCCATTTTTGAACATGCGAAAAAAGAGGTGTTTTTCAATAATTTGCAGCCTGAAACGGTGATGAGATAGAAATTTGGTGTCAAAGGGACTTTTATGTAAAATTAGACGCCCGATTTGATGGCGTACTCAGAATTCCGAAAAAACGTATTTTTCATCGAAAAAAACACTAAAAAAGTTTTAAAAACTCTCTCATTTTCCGTTACTCGACTGTAAAAAATTTTGGAACATGTCATTTTATGGCAAATTTAATGTACTTTTCGAATCTGCATTGTCCCAGAAGGGTCATTTTTTCATTTAGAACAAAAGTTTTCATTTTAAAATTTCGTGTTTTTTCTAACTTTGCAGGGATATTTTTTAGAGTGTAACAATGTTCTACAAAGTTGTAGAGCAGACAATTACAAAAAATTAGATATATAGACATAAGGGGTTTGCTTATAAACATCACGAGTTATCGCGATTTTACGAAAAAAAGTTTTGAAAAAGTTACTTTTTGCGTTTCTCTTTGTTTCGTCGTCCGTGTCTGTCGCGGGTGACCATGAATGGCCATGATCGATGACGACCAACTTTTTCAAAACTTTTTTTCGTAAAATCGCGATAACTCGTGATGTACAAACCCCTTATGTCTATATATCAAAATTTTTGTAATTGTCTGTTCTACAACTTTGTAGAACATTGTTACACTCTAAAAAATAACCCTGCAAAGTTAGAAAAAACACGAAATTTTAAAATGAAAAATTTTGTTCTAAATGAAAAAATGACCCTTCTGGGACAATGCAGATTCGAAAAGTACATTAAATTTCCCATAAAATGACATGTTCCAAAATTGTTTACAGTCGAGTAACGGAAAATGGGAGAATTTTTGAAACTTTTTTAGTGTTTTTTTTCGATGAAAAATACGTTTTTTCGGAATTCTGAGTACGCCATCAAATCGGGCGTCTTATTTTACACAAAAGTCCCTTTGACACCAAATTTCTATCTCATCACCGTTTCAGGCTGCAAATTATTGAAAAACACCTCTTTTTTCGCATGTTCAAAAATTGAAGGGGTCGTACCGCCCCTCCGTCACGAGATATCAAAAAACGGACCTCGGATTCGTGATCAGGGACAAAAGTTACCCCTTAGGACAAAGTTTCACGCAAATCGAAGAGGGGTTGGGGCAACTGCTGTGTGAGTTGGCGGAGAATTACCCGAATATATTTTTTTGTTTTATTAAAATAATCATTAAAGCATCTGATTCTTGATGTTATTTCCAAGATTTCTTCAATTTATTAATAATTACTTCCTTTCCCTTCCCCATTTAAAATTCTCAGATTCAATTAATACAACATGCATTTTCGGTAAGATAGCAAGATCACGACAAACGTGAGGAGTTAAGTTTTTAGTGTACGGACTCATAATTCCAAAAACATAAGGAAAATTTAAAAAATTGAAAAATGTGAGGTACTTTAGAATTGCAAATTAAATTTAATTTTTTCAATTCATTTTTGCAATTTTTTTACCAGTTCAGAAAATCAGCCGATTTCATAAAGAATCGCTCTTCTTTCAAATAATAAAAAGAATGTTAGAATCCATAAATCCTAGTTCATTAGCAAGAGTCAGGTCATTTTAACCTTAAGCTCAGCATTTCACCTTAACAGAAAAAATCATAAAATTGATTAGAAGAAAAATAAAAATCGCATGTACAGGTTATCAAATTTTGCCATTTTTCAGTTTTTGGGCAAGCTTCAAAAAATAATTGTAAACTCACAATTATTCATGAAAATTTCTAAAAGGAAATGAAAACAAAAGCAAGCAAAAAAACCTCACAAATATAATGAAGAATCCCAAAATTTCAAGGAACTGATATCCAAATAAAATTAAGTTAATTGAAGACGGAACTCCCTGACAGTCCTTCTCGGAAAATTCCACATAATCCTTCAAACAATTCGTGCTCGGACAGCAATGTTCAACATCCATGATTTATTTAGTCTTGCCCCATCATTATTGGTTCTGGTCCTCTCCACCCCTCGGACCCATTTCGTGAGCGGAATTTGGTAGGTCTCCCAACTGGAAAGGTTTGTCCCCTGCCGGAGGGTGCCCTAAGCCCCTAAATTCTTCCTCCTGAACCGCCAGACGCAATATCAATCTATTATTGAAATATACCTTCCACCTAAGTGTGGATTGAAATACGCTTTAGACAGGGAAAAAATGTAATATTTTATAAGAATTTAACTCTTTGTTAAAATAATACATTATCAAAATAAAATTTTCCTTATAAATTATTAGTTATGCAACCAAAATAATCAAATCGTCACGTGTCCTCTCAAGATTTACCCCTCGTAAAATTATAATTACACCCAACACTTAGGACCGGGAAGATGCCAATAACCAAATTCCTTCTCTTTTGGACCAAAACAACGCATTATTAGGTGCCCCGGGAAAATCCCATCAGCTCCCTGGTGGTGCCGAGGGAGCAATAAATTTCGGGTTGGGGTGAGGGTTAATGCTCGCCGTTATGGGCCAACTTTGGCTTGGAAGATTCCTCGCCGAAGAAGACCACATGCCGACGGAGCACACCTGAATAATCCGTGTGTATCGCCTAAATTGAAAATTACCACCAACCCGGGCTGGTCCAGAATTTCGCAAAATAATCCCATAACTCATTGCGTTTACTTTTCGCCAGTGTTTAGATGAAAGATCGGCTGATGGACACTCAGTTTTATAAAAGGTAATTAGATCATACAGTTTGAAACCCTTTTTTTTTTTGAGAAGATAACAAAAATTGCATCTTAATTTTGCCACAAAATATTTTTTCAATCAACTGAGTGTAGATGCAAGATCGACTAACGCATCCTCCGCTGCTGGTCGTGGGGTTTCTCCTTAATGCTTCTAAGTCCTAATCCTGCCTTTCCGGGTAAACATTTTGATACCCATAACCTGGACCCGTACCAGCAGCAGAGCTTGTGGTTTTCGGCAATAAGTCCCATAATTCACAGTGTGCCGGTGGTGGTCCCGTTCATCATATTGTCCAGGTGATAGGCCTGTACCTAGGTTCATGTCCCGCTCGATTTGGCCACCCACGCACGGGATGATAGAAGATTTGCCTCCGTTGAGACGTCCGAAATTTAATTAAATTGACCCGGGTATTAGGTCGAGCTGATTTCAGCGATAAGCTACTTTGGATATTGGGGACCAATGTAGGCTTGTCTTCTAGCGGAAATTATTTTCTTTTGTATCAGGGAAAAGACGGGAACTTGTTTTGCATTTAACATTAAACATTAAACATTAAACATTAAACATTAAACATTAAACATTAAACATTAAACATTAAACATTAAACATTAAACATTAAACATTAAACATTAAACATTAAACATTAAACATTAAACATTAAACATTAAACATTAAACATTAAACATTAAACATTAAACATTAAACATTAAACATTAAACATTAAACATTAAACATTAAACATTAAACATTAAACATTAAACATTAAACATTAAACATTAAACATTAAACATTAAACATTAAACATTAAACATTAAACATTAAACATTAAACATTAAACATTAAACATTAAACATTAAACATTAAACATTAAACATTAAACATTAAACATTAAACATTAAACATTAAACATTAAACATTAAACATTAAACATTAAACATTAAACATTAAACATTAAACATTAAACATTAAACATTAAACATTAAACATTAAACATTAAACATTAAACATTAATCAATATAATCAAAATATTTCAAACTGCCTTAAGACTTTTAAGGAGCTTGAATGAATCGATGAGCATAGAAGATTTATATGAAACAAGTTTCGTCCAACCTCACTTAAAGAACATTTTTTTTTTGTTTTAAATTCATTGTAATAGTTTTAATTGTTTTGGACATTTTCAACCCAACAGGTATCATTTTCAACTTTTTAAATTTTAACTGCTACTAGAGAAAACATAACTCATTAAAATTTTACGCGCCTTCTTACGTATGCCGTGAATTAAATCATCCAATCAATCAATTAGCGAAACTGCACCATTACGACACGCACCGTTAATTTAATTCACTAAATCAATTAACTCCCTCGCGGGAGAGGGAGAGAGAGAGAGAACCCTGGCCATAAAATACAATGAACTTGTCAAGACGACAGCCCTGCTTCCACTCACGCCCGTTTAATCGACCATTTTGCTAGGATTTTTTCTGTTGCTCCACTTGCCAGCTTCCTTGCCACCCCGCATCTCCGAGAGGACAATTTAATAACGATGTCACCGACTTTGGATGCGCTTAACAAAAAGCTACGCTTTCGGATTAAATTTACATCTTACACACCAAGTCTATGTGTGGGGGTGGCTGTCTGCTTTTGATTAAATTAATTTGGCCAAATTTAATTAAATGGATATTCGCTGCCTGAAGTCGCGCACCTCTACAGCGTGGTGACGACCCCGCGGCCAGGACATTCCGGCGAGGAGCGAAGATTGCAAACTTTCACGTTTTCCCTAATTTCTTGCAAATTATCCGCTGATGCTGATGCTATTCGGGGCGTCTTACGAAATGGCTGTGTGACCAGGGTGTGGCAGTGATGGGAATCTTTAATGCATTGGTTTTAAAAAAGCTTCATTTTTGTAATATTATCATTAATTTATTAATATAAAAATTATCAAATTTACAGAAATGTTGTACACTTTAACCCCGGAAGTTGATCACTTCTTCATTTGACACTTTTTAGTTTGTACCCCGATGGTTTGACAAAGTCATACGGATAATTCTCCACCTACTCACACAGCAGTTGCCCCGACCCCTCTTCGATTTGCGTGAAACTTTGTCCTACGGGTTACTTTTGTCCCTGATCACGAATCCGAGGTCCGTTTTTTGATATCTCGTGACGGAGGGGCGGTACGACCCCTTCCAATTTTAAACATGCGAAAAAAAAGGTGTTTTCAATAATTTGCAGCCTGAAATTTGGTGTCAAAAGGACTTTTATGTAAAATTAGACGCCCGATTTGATGGCGCACTCAGAATTCCGAAAAAACGTTTTTTTTTTCATAGAAAAAACACTAAAAAAGTTTTGAAAATTCTCCCATTTTCCGTTACTCGACTGTAAAAAAATTTGAAGCGTGATATTTTATGGGAAATTAAATGTAATTTTCGAATCTACATTGACCCAGAAGGGTCATTTTTCATTTAGAACAAAATTTTTCATTTTAAAATTTCGTGTTTTTTCCTATTTTTGCAATGTTCTACAAAATTGTAGAGCAAAAAAAAACGAAACTATTGGCACTACGCCCCCCGGGGCATGGCCTTCCTCTAACGTGGGATTTCTGCTCCAGCGCCTCTGACGAGACAGGAGAAACCGGGACCGACGTTTTACTTCACCATCCGATAGAAGCTCAGTGGATAAGGCGGGAATCGAACCCGCGTCTCATAGCATCATCGGGATCGGCAGCCGAAGCCGCTACCCCTGCGCCACGAGACCCAAAATTGTAGAGCAGACAATTACAAAAAAATATATATAAACATAAGGGGTTTGCTTATAAACATCACGAGTTAATGCGATTTTACGAAAAAAAAAGTTTTGAAAATGTTGGTCGTCGTTGATCATGGCCGATCATGGCCACCCACGATAGACACGGACGACGAAATAAAGAGAAACGCAAAAAGTAACTTTTTCGTAACTTTTTTTTCGTAAAATCGCGATAACTCGTGATGTTTATAAGCAAACCCCTTATGTCTATGTATTATTTTTTTTGCAATTGTCTGCTCTACAACTTTGTAGAACATTGTTACACTAATAACCCTGCAAAGTAAAAAAAAACACGAAATTTTAAAATGAAAAAAATTGTTCTAAATGAAAAAATTACCCTTCTGCGTCAGTGTAGATTCCAAAAGTACATTAAATTTCCCATAAAATGACATGTTCCAAAAAATTTTACAGTCAAGTAACGGATAATGGGAGTTTTCTCGAAATTCTGAGTACGCCACCAAATCGGGCGTCTAATTTTACATAAAAGTCCCTTTGACACCAAATTTCTATCTCATCACCGTTTCAGGCTGCAAATTATTGAAAAACACCTCTTTTTTCGCATGTTCAAACAAAAATGGAAGGGGTCGTACCGCCCCTCCGTCACGAGATATCAAAAAAACTGACCTCGGATTCGTGATCAGGGACAAAAGTTACCCCTTAAAACAAAGTTTCTCGCAAATCGAAGAGGGTTTTTTTTTCGGTTAAAAGGCTGTTTATTTATAGGTAGTTTTCAAATATAACAAATCCATTTTCCAAAAACTCTGTCGTAAAATTTCTTGTTGTTCCATCGTTTCTCCCTAACTTTACATTCAAAATCTGCTACTGTACCATTTCCAAAGTTTTTCAAATTGTAGGCAATTGCTTCAACTACTAACCACAAACCTAATTTTTCTTTTTCATTTTTAAACGTTTTCCCTAGCAACTCCTCAGGGTCTACAATGTCTAAGCCTAGTTTTCTAATTATAGTTGTTTTTACGCTATTCCAAACTAATCTACTGCTGCTACATAACTTTATACGATGCTTTGATGTATCTAACTTATTACAATATTCACACAAATTTGTATTAGTATCCCTAACCTTATGGCGAAAAAGTTTTGCTTTTGTTGGAATAAGATCATTGAGCATGATGAATAGCGAATGTTTTTCTTCAGAGGAAATGAAATTCGATTGTATATTCTGCCAATAAATTTGCCAGGGCAATTCAGGGAATTCGGTTGCTATTTTGATTTTAATATTTTGCTTACTAATCAACAAACGGTAGATTTTTTGCTTGTGTTTAAATCAGTATCGTTTGATATTTCTTCTGCTAAACTTAGCCACTCACGTGAGTTCCGACTAAGCGTGTTGTTAGTTTGCTGTGAGAACATGAATGAATCTTTGATACCGTTTTTACTAGGAAATAATATGTTTTTTTACAAATAGTGCTTTACATTTACTTTCAACATCAACGAGAGATAGTCCTCCTTGATCAACGTCTAAGTACAACTGATCAAATTTAACTTTGTATAATCCAACACCTTTAAAAATAAAATTTCTGCAGATCGTTCTGATTTCAGCGATATTTGAATTATTAGGAGGGAAAACTTGTGCTATGTACCATAATTTAGATAAAATAATTTGATTTAAAATCCATGATTTTTGGTAAATGTTTAGTTTTCTTTTATGATGAATCGAAATTAAAAACTTAATGTTAAGTATAATTCTAGAGTAATTGTTTTCAATGATAGTGTTAAAATTTTCAGATAAATCTATTCCTAGTATTCTGAGCGATGAGACCTCTTTGAGAACATGTGGACCCGAGAGGCAATTGTTTAGTCTCATGAATTGAGACTTTTCAACATTCAACCTAATTTTAGCAAAAATGCTGAAATAGTTGATGAGCTCCAAGGTCTTATCAAATTCGTGATTATTGCGAATAACGACATTAATGTCATCTGCATAAGCAATAACTTTTAAAAAGCTATTATCTATTAGACAACCTCTAACGTCATCGTAAAGCATGCGAATAAGTGGTTCTATGTAAATGATGAATAAAGCCATGCTCAAAGGGCACCCTTGGCGAACAGATGATTTTATGAAAATGTTATTAGTGAGAAAACCGTTAAATAGTATCATAGAGGAAGCATTTTTATACAGATTACGAATTAAGTTAACAAATTGAATTGGGAAACCAAATTTTTCCAAGGTTAGCCAAAGAAAATGATGATCAACCCTATCGGGGTTGGGGCAACTTTTCCCGATTTCGTGTGAGTTGGTAGAGAATTATCCAAAACGCTTTTTTCAAAATAAAATAAATCACAAGGGTTTTATTTATTGACAATGAGCAATTCTCTACGAAACCGGTCTTTTTTCTTCAATTTTAATTTTTGTATTTTTTAATCCGACTGAAACTTTTTTGGTGCCTTCGGTATGCCCAAAGAAGCCATTTTGCATCATTAGTTTGTCCATATAATTTTCCATACAAATTTGGCAGCTGGCCATACAAAAAAGATGTATGAAAATAAAAAAATCTGTATCTTTTGATGGAATTTTTTGATCGATTTGGTGTCTTGGGCAAAGTTGTAGGTATGGATACGGACTACACTGGATAAAAATAATACACGGTAAAAAAAATTTGGTGATTTTTTTATTTAACTTTTTATCACTAAAACTTGATTTACAAAAAAACACTATTTTTAATTTTTTTTGTTTTTTGATATGTTTTAGAGGACATAAAATGCCAACTTTTCAGAAATTTCCAGGTTGTGCAAAAAATCATTGACCGAGTTATGAATTTTTTAATCAATACTGATTTTTTCAAAAAATCGAAAGTTTGGTCGTAAAAATTTTTCAACTTCATTTTTCGATGTAAAATCAAATTTGCAATAAAAAAGTACTTTAGTGAATTTTTAATAAAGTGCACCGTTTTCAAGTTATAGCCATATTTAAGTGACTTTTTTGAAAATAGTCGCAGTTTTTCATTTTTCAAAATTAGTGCACATGTTTGCCCAGTTTTGAAAAAAATATTTTTGAAAAGCTGAGAAAATTCTCTATATTTTGCTTATTCGGACTTTGTTGATACGACCTTTAGTTGCTGAGATATTGCAATGCAAAGGTTTAAAAACAGGAAAATTTATGTTTTCTAAGTTTCACCCAAACAACCCACCATTTTTTATCGTCAATATCTCAGCAATTAATGGTCCGATTTTCAATGTTAATATATGAAACAATTGTGAAATTTTTCGATCTTTTCGAAAAAAATATTTTCGGAATTTTCAAATCAAGACTAACATTTTAAAAGGGCGTAATATTGAATGTTTGGCCTTTTTGAAATGTTAGTCTTGATTTAAAAATTCCGAAAATATTTTTTTCGAAAAGATCGGAAAATTTCACTAATGTTTCATATATTAACATTGAAAATCGGACCATTAATTGCTGAGATATTGACGATAAAAAATGGTGGGTTGTTTGGGTGAAACTTAGAAAACATAAATTTTCCTGTTTTTAAACCTTTGCATTGCAATATCTCAGCAACTAAAGGTCGTACCAACAAAGTCCGAATAAGCAAAATATAGAGAATTTTCTCAGCTTTTCAAAACTATTTTTTTCAAAACTGGGCAAACATGTGCACTAATTTAAAAAAATGAAAAACTGTGACTATTTTCAAAAAAGTCACTTAAATATGGCTTTAACTTGAAAACGGTGCACTTTATCAAAATTTCACTAAAGTACTTTTTTATTGCAAATTTGATTTTATATCGAAAAATGAAGTTGAAAAATTTTTACGACCAAAATTTCGATTTTTTGAAAAAATCAGTATTGATTAAAAAATTCATAACTCGGACAATGATTTTTTGCACAACCTGGAAATTTATGAAAAGTTGGCATTTTATGTCCTCTAAAACATATCAAAAAATAAAAAAAATTAAAAATAGTGTTTTTTTTGTAAATCAAGTTTCAGTGATAAAAAGTTAAATAAAAAAATCACCAAATTTTTTTTACCGTGTATTATTTTTTTCCAGTGTAGTCCGAATCCATACCTACAACTTTGCCCAAGACACCAAATCGATCAAAAAATTCCTTCAAAAGATACAGATTTTTGAATTTTCATACATCTTTTTTGTATGGCCAGCTGCCAAATTTGTATGGAAAATTATATGGACAAACTAATGATACAAAATGGCTTCTTTGGGCATACCAAAGGCACCAAAAAAGTTTCAATCGGATTAAAAAATACAAAAAAAAAATCGAATGACCGAAATCCTAGAGAACTGCTCAATGAAAATTGGATCAATATTTCCAAGAAATCATCGATTGAAAAATAAGGGCTAATTGGGTAGCACCTGTGGTAGCACTTGAAAAAATATATGTATTTTCTTAATTTTCATCATTTGAAATTTTCATCATTTGACCGGGATAGACACAATTTTTAAAATTTGAAAAAGAAGCATTTTTCTAAAATTTTGACCTTGATAACACGTATACGTAACGGTGCCAAAAACATCCAAGTATTTTAGGTATAATTCGTGTTGTTTTTTTCGAAACTATTCAAAAATTCATAACTTGTTCGAAATAAAAACTTCCGTCATGAACTATAGCTCTTTTGACCCACTAAAATTAATCAAGATTAGGAAAAAAATGAAATTTGTCAAAAAAAAGTGAAATAACAAAATAGAGAATATCGAAAATACAAATTAGAACAGAAAACCACATAGCATATATTTTCGGTGTTTAAGTATGGATAAGGCCGTTGCATATAAGTTTATGTCACCCACCTTCAAAATCGGCACAAAAAATCAAAGGGAACAAAAATTTGGAAATATATTGAATTTTTATGAAATACTTATGTAGTTTTTCTTCGCGAAAATTAAAAATGTCCGTCAATACATAGATATTTTGAAAACTAACGATTGGAAAACAACTGGACTGGTGTAAAATACATTTTAAAACACTTTTTTCATCCAAATTTTGAAACCTAGCCTTGTAATTCCTATTTTAATTTTTATCTCTCACTCTTACCGATTTATTGAAAAAAAATCCACATCTCTGCTCATTATCTAGTTTAAAAAAAGTAGATAGAAACAGTTCAATGCCCTTTCCCCGCCCCTTCCCTCTTTTTTTCCTCTCCCAAAATGTGATCATCTTGTTCGCACTTGATGCCATCTCGCTCTAATCGCACGTCGCCCAATTAAGCACTAATTGCGTGAGATGGGGGGAGTGAGAGAAAGCAGACGATGTCCTCGTCCTTCTCATCACGCAGAAGAAAACTTAATTAAATTTTCACTTTATTCGCGGGAGCTTTAAATGGATATAAACGGAGCGCGTGCGAAATGTCGCTTAATCTTTTTCGGATGAGCGGGGGGGTGGGGGAAGGCAGTTGAATTAAGTGGGCTGAAATGGGTGGTCGTCACGAAGCTTGAATGAAGCTCAGACAAATCAGTTAAACATTCGATTTGACAACCATTGTGATTTTGGGTGGGGGTGGGCCGGCTTCTGAAAGCGCTCGAGGCAATGGCTTTTTAGTTGGATATCATTGTGTAGCTGGTTGGAAGTGACAACAACAACAGAGTGAATAAAATCGGTAACTTAATAAAGGAAATCGTAAAAAAAGTTTTTCAATATTAATTTGATATTGTACTTTAAATAATTGATATGGTAAAGTTTGCTATAATTAATATTTTTGAATATAAAAAAAAAAAAACTTGTTTCCAAAACACCGTCACCACGAAAAGCCACCCCACATGAACCAATTGTCACTAGCACGCGTCAACGCGCCTCAAAACGTCACATCGGCCAAAAACCGGCCAAGCCAACCAGCCCCACGTGGGGACGTGAATATTAAATGCGGCGATAAATATTACATTTTCATACAAATTTGATGCACATGAGCGAATTTCAACATGTGTGTGCGGTGTGTGTGTCCTGGTCTTGCATTCTAGTCATTTTCCGGGACATCATCCCGGTGATATCTGACAAACTGGCAGCCCCAGAGTGACGCAGCAGCAGCAGGCGTTGGCTGCTGGACGTGTGGCCTGCCACGAAACCATTTCTGGGCGCCTACTGACTGGTTTTGGGTCGGGGTAGAATGGTTCAAATTGTTGAACTTTTGAAAGTAAAAATAGGTTCAAATTTAACTTGTCAAATCTTTGAGCAATTCTCTACGAAATCGGTCTTTTTTTTAATTTAATTTTTGTATTTTTCAATCCGGCTGAAACTCTTGGTGCCTTCGGTATGCCCAAAGAAGCCATTTTGCATCATGAGTTTGTCCCCGGGAAGACGGTAATAACAAAATTCATGCCATTTCAATAACAAATATTGTTAAAATAACAGAAAGTGTTATGGAATCTTCTTGAAAAATCCATTTTTGCATAAGGGTTTCATAACAGTTTATGTTATCATAACAAAATTTGTTATTGGTCTGATATTGGTTGTAA
This sequence comes from Culex pipiens pallens, assembly GCF_016801865.2. Lineage (NCBI taxonomy): Eukaryota > Metazoa > Arthropoda > Insecta > Diptera > Culicidae > Culex > Culex pipiens. The sequence continues at coordinate 204,446,479 of NC_068938.1, forward strand.
GCCAAAACAACTTTGGAATAACATTTTTTGTTATGGAAGAATACCTGAAACTGTTATTCGGATGATCGGATTAGTTGTTAAAATAACAAAAAATAATAACAAAGTTTTGTTCGAAGAATAACTAAAAATGTTATTAGTCTGTTATTACAATAACAATCCAATAACAAAAAAATCATAACGTCGAATAACAAATCTTGTTATAAATAACATAAAATGTTATTGGCCTAGTATTTTCAAATATCAAAAAATGTTATTCCCGTGTTATTTCCGTCTGCTCGGTTCCATATAATTTTCCATACAAATTTGGCAGCTGTCCATACAAAAATGATGTATAAAAATTCAAAAATTTGTATCTTTTGAAGGAATTTTTCGATCGATTTGGTCTTTGGCAAAGTTGTAGGTATGGATACGAGCTACACTGGAAAAAAATGATACACGGTAAAAAAAATTGGTGATTTTTTATTTAACTTTTTGTCACTAAAACTTGAATTGCAAAAAAACACTATTTTTATTTTTTTCTCATTTTCTGATATGTTTTAGGAAACATCAATTTGCAATCAAAAAGTAATTTAGTGAAATTTTGATAAAGTTGACCGTTTTTAAGTTAGGCCATTGCAAATATTTTTTGAAGTTTATGTCCCTCGACTCTGATCAAAGTCGAGCGAGGGGCAAACAAATAAAAAAGGCTAAAAATTACAGGCCACTGTGTCAACATTTGAATGAAAATTGTGTTTTAAAATGCATCATACACCTGTCCAGTTGTTTTACAATCATTGATTTCCAAAAATTCTTAATATTGACGAAAATTTTATTTTTGCGAGAAATTTTTTTTTTGCGGTGCTGTACATTTTCTAATGTCGATATCTCAGCAACCAATAGTCCGATTTACAATGTTAAAACAAGAAACATTCGTGAAATCTTCCGATCCCTTCGAAAAAATTTGTTGGAAATTTTTAAATCAAGACTAACATTTGAAAAGGGCCAAACATTGAATATTACGTCTATTTAAAATGCTAGTCTTGATTAAAGTTTTTTCAAAATATTTTTTTCAAAAAGATCGGAAAATTTAACTAATGTTTCATGTTTTAACATTGAAAATCGGACCATTAGTTGCTGAGATATCGACATTAGAAAATGGTAGGTTGTTTTGGTGAGACTCAGAAAACTTCAATTTTCGTGTTTCTTTTTCTTTAAGCGGTTGGTCACTCATGGTCACTATTTTTAAAAATCGTAAAACTGCAAATATTTCACTGAAATCAAACTTTCTTGAAAATAGAGCCCTATATCAAAAAATCTGTAAGGTACTTTTCGATTGAAAATTCAATTTTGCATTGAAAAATTACGTCAAATTTGCTTTTGCATGAAATTTCCATTTTTTACAAAAATCACTATATTTTTCAAAAAATCATAACCCAGCGGCAGAATTTTTGACCACATTTCTCTATGGCTCAAAAGTTGCGTGTTTTTGTCCCCTAAAACATATCAAAAAAATTTCGAAAATAAAAAAATACATATTTTGGGAAATTGAGTTTTTGTGAAAAAAAAAGGTTGATCAAAAAATCTGCATTTTTTTCCGCATATACTTACGCCTTTGCCGAAGACACCAGATTGCTCAGAAAATTCACTCAAAAGTTACAGCTGTTTGAATATTTACGTACAATTTTTGTATGGACAGCAGCCAAAATTGTTTGTTTTAAAATCGTTGTGATCGATAAAGACAGGAAATCTTATTCAGAGTTGTTTACAATTAATAGCATGAAACGTAACAAAAACATTCTCACAATTACCACAAGTTGATACCTGTACCAGTACACCAGATTCTTAATTTAAGTCAAAAGTATTTTTCAACATTTATTCAAAAAGAAGCTACGAAACTTATCCTTTCAAATATAAAAAGATCCCCAAATTCAAATTCCGTCAAATGATTCAATAATCCGAATCAATTTTTTTAAAGAGCAAAATCGCAAAAAAACTGATTGCGCAATTCAGAATGTGTTTATGTTTTGAAAATTGAGCTAGTAACCTTTGGGTACCATTCTAACGGCCAACTTTCAGCCCTGGAACCACGTCCAAACAACCACCAACGGAAAACAGTAATTAATTCTATATATGCACTATCCCTGACTCTCAGTGTAGTTGCGGTACCTCTCTCCCCGCCCCAGGCACGAAATGAATCCCAAAAATCTGGAGTTTTTTTTTGAAAAGGACCAATAAACCAAATTTTCAGTTTTTGCTTTTTGGGTGTTTTTCAATACCCCTGACTCAAGGCGGTTCTAAAAACACCCAAAAAGCCAAAACTGGAAATTTGGTTTATTGGACCTTTTCAAAAAAAACTCCAGAAATATGTTCAATTTCCAGCACCACGATCAACGCGGGAGGAAGTCACACGTCGACACCACCACCGCAGTGTTGCCATCCGTTCGGCGTCGCGTTCCGCGTTTCTGTGCGGGAAACCCCACTTCCTGATGCCATCACGGAACAATGCAATTGTCAAATACGTATGATTTTCCACCAGCGCAAAATTTGAGTCTTTTCACGGTGTGACTCTGTTGCGCAAATTATCATAATTTGCTAACGCAATTTCCGCTGACGAATCGAATTAAAACCGAACTCGCTGACGTGACCACATGTCAGTTGGACCGACTTTTGCCAGAACAACCGGACCGCGCGTTCTTTGGTTGGAGCCCGGTTTCCGGTGGGAAATTTCGTGCAACTGCGGGAATTCGAGTGTGAAATTCGAAACTATGAGTTTCACGCTAACATGTCAAACTTTTTAACGCCCGAAAGTATGCAACACGCTTCTCTGTCAAAAATACAAAACAATGCCTTTTATTTGGAACAAACCATACAAGCCACATTATCGTCCGATTCCGCTCATCCGGAGGGCCAGCAGCTGAACGATGGCCAGCCCCGCCAGGAACAGGGGCCGCTCCAGCTGGTCCAGCAGAAGGGTGGTCGCGGCCCGGTTGCAGGGTGTCTTGCCGGCGGCCGATTCGCACACGCAGACCTCGATTTCGCGCCCGCTGCGGTCCTCCGTGTAGCACGTGGACGCCGTCGAAGATTCGTTGTCCACGTTCATCTTGGCGCACATGTACGTGATGTTTTCGACTGTATAAAAAACAAGACTTTTGTTATTGTTTTATGTACTATTTTAAATATATTAAATTCAAAAAGTTAAAAAAAATCCAACTATGGGAACAGTAATTTCATCGTGCATCTAATGTTGGCATATAAGCTCTGATCAGCATTAAAATGACGTTTTCAACTGAAATCGAATAATAAATTGTTCAGAAGGAAGTAAGTAGAGCGTCCAATTTCCCGGGGTTACAGAATTCCCGGGAAACGGGAAATTTTCAACAAATTTCCCGGGAAATCCCGGGAATTCCCGGGAAATTTTAAATTTATCAAAAATTGTTCTGATCCTAATTTTGGTTAATATTTTGCAACAAAATAGTATAAAATAGCAACTATAATGGTCAAAATAAGTGTTAGGTTCAATCATTACTATGGCTGCTTGTAAAAAAATACAACTTCAAGAAAATCTTTAAATCTTTCAATTCGTTCAAAATATCAAAAAATAATTATTAGTATTTTGTATTGATAAGAAGTAGCTAGGTTTAATTTTTAAATCAGAGTGTTTGGAAAGTGAGTAAAATTAATCCGTGCTCCAAAACGATATAGAGCTTAGAGAATATGGTCATGAATAAAATTGATAATTTAGATTAAATGAAAAAAAAAATCATGCAGCAAATGTGTTTTTCATGACAAAACCACAGACAAACAGACGTGTAACTCTTTTTCAAACCATCGCCAACTAAAACCGTCATTTCAAATTCAAATCAGTCAAAAAATGGATGCCGTAGTACCGCAACAAGACACGAACGTCGTCGGTGGCGCCACCGTATCCCTTGGCCCTTTGACGTTTCAGTGCATCACCGTGTGTGTGTGCAATGTTTTCTTTATAGCCAACACGTGGGGAGAGAATCCAAATCCAGTCTGTGACAAAACATTGAAATGAAACAAAATATAATAAAGAAAATATGTTTTTCATGGCAAATAATTTATCCAGAACAAAACTAACTGGTTTAATCTCATGAATAAATCGATAAGTATTGAATTTACTTTTAAAATCGGCTATTCACTTGAAATACCATTTTTATGTAATCACAACTCAAAACTATTTGAAATATGTTTGCATTTTTTGGGAATACGAAGTAGTTTTTTTTTATTAAATCTTACGCCCTTGGTAGTTCTAGTGCTCTATAAATTTTCAACTTTCAACTGTAATTTCTCAAACACTTTTAAACAAATTAACCTAATTTTTCCTGAAAAAATCCTCTTAGAGACATACCAATTTAATTTTCTTCCAATTTGGTCATGATAAACAAAACGTAAACAAAATAAATTTTGATCTTGGGGGGAAGAGGTACCTTATTTTCAAATGATATAACACATTTTAATTGTTTATTTTCATTTCATAATATTGTAATTATTGTTGCCCAACAAATAAACAAAATCTATTCCAAGTTGTGAATGCTTCAGAAATTAATATCATCTGAAATAAAGTTTGACATGAAATTTTCAGACGAACTGATAAGTTCAATAAGAACAGAAAATTAAATCTGATAAAATAAAATTTAGTGCTTTCATTATTTATTTTGAAGTTTCAAAAATGTACCAAAAAGTTAAGAAAATGTATTCTTCCGCTTGAATTTCGGGAATTCCCGGGAAATTTTGAAATTTCCCGGGAAACGGGAAATATTTTTTTTCGGGAAATCCCGGGAATTCCCGGGAATTTTTTTCCCGGGACGGGAAATTGGACGCTCTAGAAGTAAGTAATCAAGTTAAAATGAAAAGCTTAGCAGGATAATTTGTTTGTAATAATTGAACTTAAACTCATCCTGAGACTATTTTATAATTGAAATCCTTCCAAAAAAATCCTGTTTAATTGCTTTCCTAAAACAATACTGTATCAATGCTGCTTAGTGGTACATAAAGCTTGATGTAATTTGACAAAATTTAACAAATATCAAAAACCATGCTTCTCCATAAACGGTTTCCACGGATTCGTTTTGATGGAGGAGCAAAATATAAAATTTGTTTATACAATTCCATCCAAACTCGTTTCAAACAATTTCGCATTCGCATTCGCATGGAGATGGTGATCTTAGCGGGTTGCAGACTGGATTTCGTCATGTATATGTGATGATTGTCTAGCCCAGGTTGCTTAGAAATTGATTAAAAGGAATTAAAACCAATTCTACCAGAACAGGACAGGCAGCACCATAAAAGCCATCCATTGTCGGCCGCTCCCATCTCCACCATTCACCGGGGCAGGAATAAGGATCAGGAGCACGGGAAGTGTTGATGCTGAACTTACTTAGAAAAAGGTAGCGAAACCGCAGGCCCAACCCTATAGTGGAACTTGATTAAACTGACCGTTTGACCAAATTTGATCGAATTTAAACAACAAGGTTGCGTAAGTGTCGCGGGGAGTTGGTAGTTGTGAAAGGCTATGGTCTAGGAGTCGCCCTAAGCAAGCGATACGACCGTTGGCATAAGTGATGTTTAATTTAGTTTCTTTATTCTCAAGGCAAGCAATCGGATGCTGCTGTCGAGACGATTCACGTTTAGTTATTGGAAGTTATAATATTTAGAAAGTGATGCTTTATTCTCAAGGCTGTCGAGCTAGTTTCTATTTAGTTGTTGTAAATTTTATAGTTTATCCCGACACGAATATTTAGTTGAGATCAAATCTTAGACAGCCGGCTGCGGAAAGATAGGATCTATGTAGCTACAATCAGCACTCAAATATATCAATTATTTCCATACTCGTTCGTTTATGCATAATTTTACTCTCAAAGTAACATTAAATCTACATTTATTTATAATTAGATGAATGCATTCTATTCAAGATGTTGAATGCGAGATTTATCGTTTAGGAATCTTAATCTTATCATGAAAAGGTTTATAAATCCAAACTCGTTTCAAACAATTTCTCTAAAATGTTCAAATGGTTCAACAAAAACTGTTTCAAAACACTTCGACGGCAACATTTCAAAAGGCATCATGTACATTTTGACACTTTCTGAGTTATTGCATATTCTTAAAGTACTCCTAACTAGACTCCTAATAAACTACCCCTCCACCAAAAATGATCAAAAGTTACTTTAGTAAAGTCTTATTAATAATGAATTTAAATAAAGTAAAATAAACAAAATCTCTGGCATCACCAGTGCCTGTTTATATAGCCCTGTCAACCTGTCAAATAAAAGACTACAAGAACCGCGAAATAAATAATTTTAAGCAGTGCATACAAGAAAATTCACTAAAAATTTGAGCGTCTAATTTCCCGTCCCGGAAAAAAATTCCCGGGATTTCCCGAAAAAAATTATTTCCCGTTTCTCGGGAAATTTATAAATTTTCCGGGAATTCCCGAAATTAAAGCAAAAGTATGCATTTTCTTGACTTTTATGAACCATTTTTTAAAATGCTCTGGAAAAAAATGGAGAAACTCAACATTATTGACAAATTTTATCATCAAGATTTAATTCTGATAATTTAAATTCCTGAAGAATCTGGAAATTCAGATACAATTAAGGTAAGCTTTTAAAAGAATAATTGGTGTTATTTCATTAACAATATATAATATTACTCCCTTACCGAAAAAGTAAAATTGAGATTTTTTACGTTTTTGTTTATTATGATCAAATAAGTTGGAAATCGAATTGGCATCTCAAAATTTTTCAATTAGTTTTGTGCAAGAAGAAAAAAATTTTAAAAGCCTTGCCGTTTTGTTCAAGAGTTGAAATGAGTATGATTTGTTTTAAAAAGTAATTTATCATGAAAAACATAATTTTCGCATGTTTTTTTTTTAATTTCATTTTTATGTGTCAATCCACACTCTCTCAAGCTGGTCACATTGGCAAGGCAAATGAATTTTATGATTTTGCAGTATGGATTCATTTTTAAACTTACTGTCTAAACACTAAAAAATACTTCTCATCAAAAACACTTGAGGTAGGTATTTTTTAGATTTATTGTGCGATTGGAGTTTACAAAATAAGAAAAATATTTTTTTCTTGCAGTTGTATAATTTTTTATATGCAGTATCTTCACACTTGTTTTCGCCATTAAAGTCGCTGTCCTATACAATTAAGTTGCATAATATAAATCAAAACCAAGATATAACAATTTTCAATAAATTTAAAATTTCCCGGGAAATTGGTTGGAAATTTCCCATTTCCCGGGATATTTGCAACCCCGGGAAATTGGACGCTCTACTAAAAATCATTAACAGATTGATAAACTTGGAGAAGTTCGGCAGCGGTTTTGTTTTGTGTGATTTGCTGCCTCCTCTATCTCTCTCTTTCGCGGGTGAAGAAAGCTTTTAAGCAAACATGTTTTTTTTTGCGGTTATTCTACCCCTGACACATTTTCTAGAAAAAAAACTTAAAAAGAATAAAATAAATTTTACAAAAAAATTATTTTTTTTTAAGACAACAATGACAAGTTTTTTAAAATATAAAAACGTATTTGCGTAATTCTAATTGTTGAGATTTTGAACCTAATTGGTTGTTTTGGTTGTTTCTATAAAGGAGTGTTTGATTAGGAACAAAATTTAATCATTAATTTAAAACTGACACAAAAGCGTCCAAGAAACATATGCAAACACGGGCAGTCTTGCTGATTCCTGAAAGACGTCTTAAATTAAAAAAAAATATTTTGGAAATTCTTCTACATCAAAAATAAAATGGAAACCAGGACATGATTGTTTATTTCAATTGATTTTTTTAAATGATTAAAAAATAAACTTAGAAAAATATTTACAACGGCCTAAAATTAACTTCAAAAAGAATATTCACTCCAGCAAAATATGTTTTTGAAAAACTGAGAAATTTTCCTCCAATTTTCATTAAACGTATAATTTTTGTTGCAAAATAGATTTTCTCGGTGTCTAATAAATTTTCCTTTCTCGAAAACTATTGATTCGACGTTCAATGTCAAAACATGATTTTGGCAGAATTTCTTGTTCTTATTAAACATATAATTTTTAAATTTAAAAATCAAAGTCAACGCTAAAAAATGTTAAGAATCCAAATTTATTGTTTAAGCCTTTACGTCCATTTCATTCCGTCCATTAGTCGAATTTCTAAAAGGGGTTGGTTTAAACCAGGGGTGCTCAATGTTTTTGAATGGCGGGCTAAATTTGAAGTTCGCATGAGCTTGCGGGCCAAACGAGATAAAAATTTGAAAAAAAATAAAATAGTGCTATCGATCAATAAAACTGAATTAGGCATGTATTGCTTGAAGTTTTTTTATTTTTGAAATTTCAGGCGTTTTTAGAAAAAAATCATTTAAATATAAGAAAACAAAAAAAAATGCTCCGAATTCAATGGTGAAATTTTATTAAAATCTGAAAATCAAAAAAAAATAGCAACATAAGTATTGTTCATCTGCTTTTCATTGGATCTTTCGTGCCTCAAAAATCATTGAAATCAATACAACAATTTTGACTCAATACAATCGAGATTTCACAAATATAATGAACATCAAAAGGTATTTAGTTGAATGCGTATGTATTTCAATTGATTTTTTATTTATGTTTTAAATATATTTAAGAATGAGTGGCACAAACGTTGTAGTAGTGGCGTAATTTTATTTTAAAATATTTAATGTTTAATTCTAACGATAAAGCAATTTTCACATTACACATACTTGCATTCGTAACCCACACGTTATGAGTTCAAATCACGAGGAGAAAGGTTTCCAAATGCAATAAGTTTGAGGCCCAGGTAATAAAAGACCGTACGTAATATTTTTTGAATTATTATATACTAATATTTTAGCTATCTTTACAGTTTCCTGCGAAGAACGCTCTATTACTCGTTTCCAAAAATGTTTGATGAAAATTTTGACAAAATTTAGTCTTTTAAATCACATTTAAACGTGTCACTTACAATGTTTTTATAAGTTAGATTTTTATTTGTTTCATATAATCGGGATCAAAATATGGAAACAATTATAACTTTTATAATAACAAAAACTAAAAAGGTTCACAAAAAAGCATAAATTTAACCTAAATTTTTTGGAATTAAAAAATCAATTACAGATGTGACAAAATGGGTCCGCGGGCCACAAAAAATCACCTAGCGGGCCATGCTTTGGTCACCCCTGGTTTAAACTATGTTTCGGGGGCAATATGATATATACGTTAAGATGTTAATGCTAATTTTCATTTGAATTTTTGAAAATTTGAATATTGACATTTTTAAACGCTCAAGTACATTTTCCAACCCTTTTTCCTATTTTTTTTAACCATGACTCTTCTACAAGAGCAGTTCTCTAGGATTTCGGTCATTCGATTTTTTTTTTGTATTTTTTAATCCGACTGAAACTTTTTTGGTGCCTTTGGTATGCCCAAAGAAGCCATTTTGCATCATTAGTTTGTCCATATAATTTTCCATACAAATTTTGCAGCTGTCCATACAAAATTGATGTATGAAAATTCAAAAATCTGTACCTTTTGAAGGAATTTTTTGATCGATTTGGTGTCTTCGGCAAAGTTGTAGGTATGGATACGCACTACACTGGGAAAAAATGATACACGGTAAAAAAAAATTGGTGATTTTTTTATTTAACTTTTTATCACTAAAACTTGATTTACAAAAAAACACAATTTTTTTTATATGTTTTAGAGGACATAAAATGCCAACTTTTCAGAAATTTCCAGGTTGTGTAAAAAATCATTGACCGAGTTATGAATTTTTGAATCAATACTGATTTTTTCAAAAAATCGAAATTTTGGTCGCAAAAATTTTTCAACTTCATTTTTCGATGTAAAATAAAATTTGCAATCAAAAAGTAATTTAGTGAAATTTTGATAAAGTGCACCGTTTTCAAGTTAAATCCATATTTAAGTGACTTTTTTAAAAATAGTCGCAGTTTTTCATTTTTTTAAATAAGTGCACATGTTTGCACACTTTTGAAAAAAATATTTTTGAAGTGCTGAAAAAATTCTCTATATTTTGCTTCTTCGGACTTTGTTGATACGACCTTTAGTTGCTGAGATATTGCAATGCAAAGGTTTAAAACAGGAAAAAGATTTTTTCTAAGTCCCACCCAAACAACACACCATTTTCTAATGTCGATAAATCAGCAACTAATGGCCCGATTTTCAATGTTAAAATATGAAACAGTCGTGAAATTTTCCGATCTTTTACCTAGAAATTTCTGAAAAGTTGGCTTTTTATGTCCTCTAAAACATATCAAAATATAAAAAAATTAAAAATAGTGTTTTTTTGTAAATCAAGTTTTAGTGATAAAAAGTTAAATAAAAAAATCACCAAATTTTTTTACCGTGTATCATATTTTTCCAGTGTAGTCCGTATCCATACCTACAACTTTGGCCAAGACACCAAATCGATCAAAAAATTCCTTCAAAAGATACAGATTTTTGAATTTTCATACATCATTTTTGTATGGACAGCTGCAAAATTTGTATGGAAAATTATATGGACAAACTAATGATGCAAAATGGCTTCTTTGGGCATACCGAAGGCACCAAAAAAGTTTCAGTCGGATTAAAAAATGCAAAAATTAAAATTGAAGAAAAAAGACCGATTTCGTAGAGAATTGCTCACAAACAAAAATGCTTTAAAAAAAAATTAGTTATATCAATGAGTGGCTCAAATAGTTCACCAAAGCATTAATTTCATTTCGATTAATTTTATATTGATTTTTGCTCCAACAACCATGCTTAATTGTGGAACTATCTTCCTGTTCAAAGTTTTAGCTCGATCGAAATATAGTTTAATCGTTCAGGATATATTAAAGAATGTTCTATTTTAATAAACATGTATAGAAAAAGAAACTCAAAAATTCTCAGATAAAATCATTTCGAAGAAAGATTAACTTTCCTTTGTCTTTAAATTTTTAAAGTTGTGGAAAACAGTATAGAATATTTTTTAAAAAAATAATCATTAAAACCAAAACATACTAAAAAACAGTAACTGAATAATTTGGCAATGTTATTCATCAACTTACTTGCCCCATTGTACCGATAGGTGAACCGAGCGCAGACCTCTCCCCGGACCAGCCGACACGCAATCTGGGACGGCTTGTCCTTGTACTCGCTCCACATGTACTCCGTGTCCGGAACATTACTGTTATCTGACGAAGACAAAAAAAAAGTGCACTATTTCAAGAGAATTTCAACACTCTAAAGAGGCTTAAAGCATTACTCGTCACCACCAGCGGATGAAAGCACGGAATTCCGGTGGCCTTCTTCAGCAGATTTTCGCAGGAAACATTCTTGTACTGACTATCCTTGTTGTACTTTGGCCCGAGCCACGTGAACCGGAAGCAGTACGGATTGTTCTTGTACTCCTCAGCTGGCGATAGGGTCGTCTGCCGAGGGTCGTCCTCGTCTTCGACTGAAAGTTTCCAAGTTTAGAGACCAAGATTTCTCCACAAACCCTAACAAAGGTGAATAATTACCGCCAACAGCACAGGTGACATAAATCACTGTCACTAGCAACCATAATCGATGGTGCATTGCCCCTTAAAAATCAAACCACCCCCAAAAGCTTATCACCGATCTAATTCTTCCCGAAAAAGCCCATAAATCACCGTCCGACAACGTTTATGACAAAGAAGTGACTGTTTGCGCCAGCCAGACCTACAGCGAAGATTTCACTAATTGAAGCTATCTTATCTTATCGATTTAAAAGAAAAAACGTTCAATGGATGGCCACTCCAAAGGTGGCAAGGCATTTGCTGATAAGAAGTCGCGTCGGAGGCCAAACGGCGTTGTTTGGTTAAAATTTGTTTGAATTTGCGAAACTTCCGGGGATGCGTGAAATGTTTCGAGCAAAGCTTGGGCACGTGTACAGAGCTTTCTCGAAAGCTTAGCGACAGGATGTGCCATAAAATGATAGACGGTTCAGCCTGAAGATAGATTCTTTTGAACGAATATTTGGGATGAGATTTTTAATAGATTAAAACTACAGTAATTGTTCGGTAACTGGGCCGAAGCCCAGTTAAAAAGCTGACAAACGTCAAAAAACCAAAACAAACCGAAATGACCGAGGGGTTAATGGATGCAATAATCAAGTTCAATAAATAAAAATACTGTTTTCAAACTTTTATTTAATTTCAAATCACAATTAAAGAAATATGGAAAGTAAGCATTGTAAATGCATTTGAGTAACCTTTATTTTTATATTTCATTTGGAAAATATTATGCATCGGTGGTTCCCTCGTTATTTTTCGGTCAGCCCAATTAGCGAGCAGCATTCGATGATAGGGCTACGTTCTCAGCCCAGTTACCGAACAGATACTGTATTTGGATTATTTAAATATGATTTTATCGATTTTATTGATGGCAATAATTTCTAATTGAGTGACAGCAGTTTGCATCATTTGTTTCTAAAAACAAAGCTCAATATAATTTTGCGAAACGGTGATACAAAATGATGTGAATGAAAAAAAGGGAATTTCTGATTTCTTAGGAAAAAGTTGAAGGTTGTAGTTGAGAAATAGCATACACTCGAAAAATAATATATCAGTTTTCAAAGAAGGCTTTGCATCACTAAAAGTTTAATTTAAAGTTTAAAAAATAGGAGACGGCACCTCAACCTACCAAAAATGCAAAATAAAATCAAAGTCGTGTTGTTAAGCTTACAAATTTGGAGGATTTTTTGGGAAGATTTTATCGCACAAATTTTGATAACACATGTCATTCTGACATTTGGCGAAAAAGTGTCAATCCCCTTCAAACTTTTAACCGACATGGCATGAGAATATATATCAACAGCCACACCAATTTTAACTTAATCAGAAAAGGTCAATTTTAAATTATGATTTAAAACATTAGATTTCGCATTATTTTAAAACTCCTTGAAGAAAATTTATCTATGATAACATATTTTTCCAGAAGATGACCAAATTTACCACAGTAAAAAAAATTCAACTTTTTCATCGGACAACTGTATGTTCGTATCCTGACCTTCAAAAGAGTAAACCGCTTGCATTTTCAGCAAATCCGTGCTTTTGATTCAATTAGTTACAAGATCCTCTGTAATTACTCTTAGTATTAAGAACAATGTAATTACAAAAGGCGACTCGGACCTAACAAGGTCCCAGTACCGAAAAGGACCTAATAAAAATAACTTTATGAAAAAAAAATCAATTAGTTGCCAATCCATACATTTGAAAACATCATAAATTTGTCCAACAAAGGTATTTTGCATCTTTTTTCTCGCAATATAAGAATCTATACAAATGTGGGACTGTTCACACAAAAAAAGCCATTGAAATATTCCGAATTTTTTTTTTCGAAAAAAACAAATTCTGATCGTTTTGGTGTTTTGGGAAAAATTGGGAAAAATTGTGAAAAATTGGGAACATTGGGTACTAAAGCCCTATGTCAATTTTTATGTACAACGGTAAAAAAACACGATAAAAAACCATTTCTGACTCCTTTTTTTTTATTTTAATGCAAATGCATTTTTTGACAAGACAACATTTTTTCGATGGATTAAATATGGTCCCCTTGGTCCCCTTGGCTGTCAAGTAGGAGCTTTTCTGTCAAGAGGACCGCGAGGTTAGTTTTTTAAATTGATTTAAAAATCCATTTCAAACTCTTTGTGGTCGTACAAATGGTCATTGTACTCAGAAAAATAAGCTTTATCGCTGTAACAATAATATCAGCAATCTAAGCTTCTTTTTAGGACCCAATCGGGTCCTAAAATAAAGCCTTATTTTTCTGAGTATAATCACCCTTTGAACCACCGAAAGGTATTTAAAAAGGATTTTTAATTCCATTTTTAAAAAAAATTAACTTCACGGCCCTTCTGCGCAGAAAAGGTCCTGCTTGACAGCTCGTTCCAAGGGATCATAGTTGATTCATCGAAAAAATGTTGTCTTGTCATTTTTTTTTTGTATTAAAACGGAAAAAAGTGATCAGAAATTGGTTTTTATCGTGTTTTTTACCGTTGTACACAAAAATTTACATAGGGCTTTAGTGTTCAATTCCAACAAAATCGGCCGATTCCAAAAGATTTTTTTTATTTTGCTGCAGCTTTGTGGAAGTTTTTCTTTGACAAAAAAGACGAATTGCAAAAAAATAAAAAAGCATAAAAGTTGAAATTACGAGCCATGGTTTCAAAATTTAAATGAAAAAACTGTTTTAAAATACATTATACACCTGTCCCTTGACCTGTCCAGTTGTTTTGCCATCATTAGTTTCCAAAATATCTAAGTATTGACGAAAATTTTATTTTTTGCGAAATTTCATTGAGAAATTAAAAAGAGAGATGTGAGCCGGTAACGTGGAGTGAAACATTCTCAGCTGTCATGGAGTCTTTCACAGCAGCTTGACAGAAAATTTAACTCCATGTTGCACTTTTATTTTCTCAATAAAAATTCTAAACATTTTTAAACAAGCCCAAACATGCTAAATATGATTATCAATGCAGAAAAATGCATTTTAGGTTGTTTTCAGTTGATTAGACTTCTATTTTCATGGAAATTGTGAATTTTTTAGGAAAACAATTTTTTTGCCCCACGATTTTTCAGACCAATTTTAAAGGGACGGGTGACATAAACTTTGAAAAATATTTGCAACGGCCTTAGTGTTTCCCTTAACCATTGCTGATCTTTTTTTTAAAAAAAAAAGCTGAAAAATTGATGGGTCTTTTCGTTCCCACTTAAAATAGTAGTTTATGCAACAAGATTTTTTCAGCATGAGTCGTACATTTATCCAACGAGGTTTACCGAGTGCTGAAAAAAATATGTTTTGCAACGAGTTGCTTGCAACTTTTTTTTGCAATTCCGAAAAACGCATCTTGAATTGAATTTTATGTCAAACATGCATATGTTTAGTAAATTCGCCGTTCAAAACAAAAACATATGGAAAAATGTTACTTTTCGATCCTAATGTTGAAAAGTTAAACTTTTGCGGAAGACTGATATTGAAAGGTATTAATTTTTCATTCTGTTGTTTTTGGTAGGGAACAGAACTTGATTTTCCATTTTCGGCTTGTGTAAAATGTAAAAAAGTAGACTTTTTGAAATTTTGTGCTGTTTTCAAATATTTTTCCAGTTCAGGCTTAGCATTTTAAATAGGTCAACAAATTTTCAATTTGTTTTTTTTTTGTGTTTTTCAAGGATGTAATATGTTTAACATTGAAAACCGCTCCATTAGTTTCTTAGATAAATATTAGATATATTGGATAAATATGTGTATAATTTAAATTCTTCGAAAACTAGATTATTAAAGAAAACCAAATTTTCAAAAAAAATTTCGCCCCACACCCATGCCCTCGTACAACGTTACCACCCAAAAACGTAACACCTCCCCGGTTTCGTAACGCCTCCCCATTTTTGACGTTTCTCGTTTTCTTTGCGCGTCCTTTTCGCGGTGGTGGTTGGTGACGTTTCGCTGCTTCGTGTCGCAAATACATTTCGGAGCCAATCGAATCGGATCGGGACCCGGCAGCTCTTCTTCGATTCCATTCCAGGGTTTTTGGGTTCTTTTGCGGGGAACCTGTTGGAAGATTAGGCGGAGGTTTGCGGAAGACTGTTAGTTTAGTTAATTGTGGTGTGATTCGTGAAATATCCTTCAAATTTAAAATGCACACGGTTCTCACCCGGGGGAACGCCATCCTGGCCTATTCCCTGAGCGTCCTGGCCTTTCTGACGTTCTGCTGCTTCGCGTCCACCTTCTTCGTCGATTACCGGACCAACGCCAAGATCAACACGGTCAAAGTGCTGGTGTAAGTAAAAATGTTTAACCCAACCCTTCCGCGAATCCCGGAACACCACGTAAGCAATGAAAAAAAAATGCTCTTCCTTTTCTATTTTTGCAGCAAAAATGTCCCCGACTTTAGCGCGTCCCGCGAGAAGAACGACCTGGGCTTCCTGACGTTCGACCTCAACACCGACCTGAACGGGCTGTTCAACTGGAACGTGAAGCAGCTGTTCCTGTACCTGACGGCGGAGTACCAAACGGAGCAGAACGAGCTGAACCAGGTGGTCCTTTGGGACAAAATCATCCTGCGCGGCGAGAACGCCAACCTGGACTTTAAGAACATGAACACCAAGTACTACTTCTGGGACGACGGCAACGGTTTGAAGTGAGTTTAGCTGGTTTGGGTAGACAGAAACTAAAAACTAAAACCTTTTTCGCAGGAACCACCAGAACGTGACGCTGACGCTGTCCTGGAACATCATCCCGAACGCGGGCCTGCTGCCGAGCGTGTTCGCCCACGGCTTCCACTCGTTCAAGTTCCCCGAGAACTACATGCCGTCGCCGGTTTAAGTTTCGGCAGCGTTTTTAGATAGTGGAAGAGGAGAGCAAGCATCAACAACATCTCAGAGTTGGCTTTCCGGAAGTGATTGTAGGGGGAAGTGTTAAATTACGATAGGGGGAAGATTGTCGTAGGACAATTTAAGCAAGTAAAAGCACACAAAAACAAAACAAAAACACTAGAGAATGGAGTAATTTTGTTCTGGGTAAATCAAAGTGCAACTAAAAATAAATTACGATCTAATTATCTTGATCGAAAAAATCGAAAAATAACTTCACGTTCACTCGAAAGAAATAATTATAAACTGTCATACTTATTTGGAGTCAAATCGGTCTACGATTTTCGACAATTTCCTATGTGGTAGGTATTGCACTTTCTATAGTAATTTCCCGACTCACGATTGAAATATTTATATGTTATTCGGAATTTGTTGATAGTCGATCGTAATTTCTAGATCTACCTAGTATCGACAAATTACGACCAACGGTCGAGAAAATCTCGATATAACTTAGTATATGTATGTTTCCAAAAAAAACATTGAACATTAAAAATATTCTAGACTAAAAAAAATAGAAATTTCAAAATTCAGAAATTAAAAATTGTGAAACCCAAAAATTGAAAAATGTGGATTTAAAAAATTAAACATTCAAGAAATAAAAAAACAAAGTTTAAGCTTTAAAAAAAAATTAAAATTCAGGAATTATCAAATTTTACCATTACAGGATTCAAGCCTTTTAAAGTTTAAAGAAAATAAGAATTAAAAAATTGTAAAATCCAAAAATTATAAAGTTCAAGAGCTCAAAAACATAAAAACTCAAAGATTCAAAAACTCAAACATTTTGAAATCCAAAATTTAAAAATTTACACACTCGGAATAAAAAATTAATATCAAATTAGGAAATTCTAGAATTTCAATATTCAAGAATTCAATGTTTGAAAATTCTTAAACCCGAAATGTAAAATTCATAAAATAAAAAAAAAGACAATATTTAAAATCCAAAATTCAAAAAAAGCAACACTAGGAATCAAACAATTAAAAACATTAGAAAATTTAAAAATTTTATACATAGATTCAAAAAGTAAAAAATGGTTCAAAATTTGTTATTTTTAGATTTACAATTTAAAAAAATCTAAAATTTAACACATTCAGAAATTAATAATTTTTATACTCAAAATTTAAAGAATTTAAAAAAACTTTTAAGTGTAAAATCCGAAATAAAAAAATAATTTAAGAATTCTTAAGTGCATAATCCAAAAATGTTGAGTTTCAAAATTAAAAAAAAATGAAATTATGAAATTTAAACATTGATGAATTAAAAGTTATACGCAAAGATTTCAGAATTAAAATAAACGAAAATCTTAAATCAAATAAACTTTTATGAAATAAAAAAATAAAAATTTCAAGAATGCTAAAACCATAAAATTAAAAAAAAAATAAAAGATATGCCTCAAAATTCAAAGTTTTAAAAATACAAAAGAATAAGAAATTGAAGAAATTTATAGTTCTAAAATCCTGTTGCCAAAAAAAATCAAGAATATAAAAATTAAAAATTAAAAAAATGTAAAATCCAAAAAATAAAAGATATCCTAAATTTAAGAGTTAAAAAAATAAAAAAAATCAATCATTCAAAAGTCGGAAAGCTCAAAATATTAAGAATTCAAAAAAAAAATAAAATTCTAAATGCAAAAAAAATATATGAAAAATAAAAAAATATTAAATTTTAATTAAATTACAATCCATGGTGTCAACATGATTTTGAAGATTTTAAAGTAAAAATTTATCATTTTTTGAGACTTTAAAATTTAATTGACTTTGATTTAGTTTAGATTTTCGATTTTTGTTAAATATTAAATATTTTTGAATTTTGAATTTTTCTCACACTTTTATTTTTGTTTTGGATGTTTTGAAATATTTAATGTTGTTTACATTTTTTTTTTGTTTTAATTTTGATTTTTTTTTTCAATTTTTTACTTTCTTTAATTTTTTCAATTCCTTGAACTACTTAATATTTATAATTTCCTGAATATCTTAAATTTCTTAAATGTCTAAAATTTTTTAAATTTCTTAAATTTTTAAAATTTCCTAAATTTTGTAAATTTCTTAAATTTCTTAAATTTCCTAAATTTCTTAAATTTCTAAAATTTTAGAATTTCTCAAATTTCTCAAATTTTAAAATTTCCAAAATTTCTCAGATTTATAAAATTTATAAAATTTCTAAAAAAAATTAAAATTTATAAAATTTACTAAAATTTTTAAAATTTCTAAATTTTTTTGATCGATCCCAGACATGCTAAATGTGATTTTAAACACAGAAAAATGCATTTCTAATTTTTTCAGTTGGTTAGACTTATAGTTAGTTTATAAAATTTTGAAGTATTTTGAAGAAAAAAATAGATTCAAAAAATAAAAAATGGTTCAAAATTTTTTATTTTTAGATTTACAATTTAAAAAAAAATATAAAACACTAGAAATTAATAATTTTTATACTCAGAATTTGAAGAATTTAAAAAACTTAAAAGTGTAAAATCTGATATAAAAAAATAATTTAAGAATTCTTAAGTGCATAATCCAAAAATGTTGAGTTTCAAAATTAAAAAAAAATTAAATTATGAAATTTAAACATTGATGAATTAAAAATTATACGCAAAGATTTTAGAATTAAAATAAACGAAAATCTCAAATCAAATAAATTTTTATGAAATAAAAAAATAAAAATTTCAAGTATGCTAGAACCATAAAATTAAAAAATATGCCTCAAAATTCAAAGTTTTAAGAATACAAAAGAATAAGAAATTGAAAAAATTTATAGTTCTAAAATCCTGTTGCCAAAAAATTCAAGAATATAAACATTAAAAATTAAAAAATGTAAAATCCAAAAAATAAACTTTATCCTAAATTTAAGAGTTAAAAAAATAAAAAATTCAATCATTCAAAAGTCGGAAAGCTCAAAATTTTAAGAATTCAAAAAATAAACTCTAAATACAAAAAAAATTTGAAAAATAAAAAAAAATATTAAATTTTAATTAAATTACAATCCATGGTGTCAACATGATTTTGAAGATTTTAAAGTAAAAATTTATCATTTTTTGAGACTTTAAAATTTAATTGACTTTGATTTTGTTTAGATTTTCGATTTTTGTTTAATATTAAATATTTTTGAATTTTTCTCACACTTTTATTTTTGTTTTGGATGTTTTGAAACATTTAATGTTGTTTACATTTTTTTTTGTTTTAATTTTGATTTTTTTTTTCAATTTTTTACTTTCTTTAATTTTTTTCAATTCCTTGAACTACTTAATGTTTATAATTTCCTGAATATCTTAAATGTCTTAAATTTTTTAAATTTCTTAAATTTTTAAAATTTCCTAAATTTTGTAAATTTCTTAAATTTCTTAAATTTCCTAAATTTCTTAAATTTCTAAAATTTTAGAATTTCTCAAATTTCTCAAATTTCTCAAATTTTAAAATTTCCAAAATTTCTCAAATTTATAAAATTTATAAAATTTCTAAAAAAAATTAAAATTTCTAAAATTTACTAAAATTTTTAAAATTTCTAAATATTTTTGATCGATCCCAGACATGCTAAATGTGATTTTAAACACAGAAAAATGCATTTCTAATTTTTTCAGTTGGTTAGACTTATAGTTAGTTTATATAATTTTGAAGTATTTTGAAAAAAAAAAATAGATTCAAAAAATAAAAAATGGTTCAAAATTTTTTATTTTTAGATTTACAATTTAAAAAAAAATTTAAAACACTGGAAATTAACAATTTTTATACTCAGAATTTGAAGAATTTAAAAAACTTAAAAGTGTAAAATCTGATATAAAAAATAATTTAAGAATTCTTAAGTGCATAATCCAAAAATGTTGAGTTTCAAAATTAAAAAAAATTAAATTATGAAATTTAAACATTGATGAATTAAAAATTATACGCAAAGATTTTAGAATTAAAATAAACGAAAATCTCAAATCAAATAAATTTTTATGAAATAAAAAAATAAAAATTTCAAGAATGCTAGAACCATAAAATTAAAAAAAAAGTTAAAAAATATGCCTCAAAATTCAAGTTTTAAGAATACAAAAGAATAAGAAATTGAAGAAATGTATCGAGGTTTTTAAGCGAAGATGGCGTTCGAATGGTGAACGCCCGAAATGTCAAAATCACGCAGTGGTACCAACATTACGGAACAAGTGTGCCATGGCATGACAGCCATATTTTTTTTCTAATGTTGGTGCTACTGCGCGATTTTGACATTTCGGGCGTTCACCATTCGAGCGCCATCTTCGCTAAAAACCCGGATAGTTCTAAAATCCTTTTGCCAAAAAATTCAAGAATATAAACATTAAAAATCAAAAAAATGTAAAATCCAAAAAATAAAATATATCCTAAATTTAAGAGTCAAAAAAATAAAAAATTCAATCATTCAAAAGTCGGAAAGCTCAAAATTTTAAGAATTCAAAAAAAAATAATATTCTAAATACAAACAAAATACGAAAAAAAAAATATTACATTTTAATTAAATTACAATCCATGGTGTCAACATGATTTTGAAGATTTTAAAGTAAAAATTTATCATTTTTTGAGACTTAAAAATTTAATTGACTTTGATTTTGTTTAGATTTTTGATTTTTGTTAAATATTAAATATTTTTGAATTTTGAATTTTTCTCACACTTTTATTTTTGTTTTGGATGTTTTGAAACTTTTAATGTTGTTTACATTTTTTTTTGTTTTAATTTTGATTTTTTTTTTCAATTTTTTACTTTCTTTAATTTTTTCAATTCCTTGAACTACTTAATATTTATAATTTCCTGAATATCTTAAATTTCTTAAATGTCTTAAATTTTTTAAATTTCTAAAATTTTTTAAATTTCCCAAATTTTGTAAATTTCTTAAATTTCCTAAATTTCTTAAATTTCTAAAATTTTAAAATTTCTCAAATTTTAAAATTTCTCAAATTTATAAAATTTTGAAAAAAAAATAAAATTTCTAAAATTCACTAAAATTTTTAAAATTTCTAAATATTTTTGATCGATCCCAGACATGCTAAATGTGATTTTAAACACAGAAAAATGCATTTCAAATTTTTTTCAGTTGGTTAGACTTATAGTTAGTTTTTATAATTTTGAAGTTTTTTGAAAAAACATTTTTTTGCCCCCTGATTTTTCGAACCGATTTTGAAGGGGGGGGACATAAACTTTGAAAAATATTTGCAACGGCCTTATTTTATTGAATTTTATATATTTTGTAAGTTTTGAAATTTTTATATCTTTAAAATTTCAAAATAACTTTTTTTTTATATTTGAATTTTTCTTTTTAGAAATTCTTTTTTTTAACGCTCGAAAAAAAAAATTGTCATTTTTTTCAAAAAAAAAATGGTTGTAATTTCTCGATGGTAAGACGTAATTTGTCGATGTTAGATCAAAATGTTACTACAGTCCAGATTCGGTTATCCAAAGTGAAAATTTTCTATGACTTTTGGATCATCGAGTCTGGACTGCATCGATAAATCTTAATCGTGAGTCGAGAAATTACAGTCGAGTGTAAAAATCACCACATAAATATTTGATAATGATTGAAACAGAACTCTTTTGATAGCTGACAAGTTTATTTCCAGAAAAAAATACAATTTAATGCCCTTCTACAAGCACGCCAACCGCGACCTCATCGTACTCCGGAAGTACTCCCGCATCCCGTCGTCCAGTTCGGCCAACTTTCCCTCCTTCACAAACTTCTCCAGCGTGTCCTTGCTGCCAATCCAGAACAGCAAGTTCACAATCAGCACCGCTCCCTCGTTCCGGTACTGCTCGTTGACGATCTTGATTTTCCCCGCGTTCGCCACAATCGCGTCAATGTTCTCCTCAAGACTCTGCAGAAAGATGGTGTTCTTCTGCTTGGCCAGGCAGAGCAGCGCTTTCAGGACGCTTAAATCGATTGAGGATTTTTTGAGCAGATTCGGCAGCATTTTAAGCCAGAGTGTGAAGATGTCCTGTCCGTACTCGCGCCAGAGGCGATCGTTCAGCACGATAATGTCGCAAAAGAGAATGAGGATGCGGTTGCGCGTGTCCTGCGGCAGCTTGGCTTCGATGTAAACTTCGAGCAGGGTTTTGAGGAGGCCGCGGGTGTTTTGGTTGACGGTTGAGCAGTCGGTTTCGAGCAGCATGTAGCGCAGAACTTTGAGCAGGAGGGCGTTCAGTTCGGGCGAGCGGAAGCGCCACCCGTTGACGCACGCCTCGACGTACGTGACCACTTTGGCGTAGTTCTTGCTGCGGTCCGATCGGAAGTTTTCGTTGAGGCAGCAGTAAAAGTAGCAAATGTTGAAGTTCTGCTGGTAGCACTTTTCGTCCACGTTGCGTTCGGTGTTTTCGTCCGAGACGTTGCGCTGCTTTTGGGCTTTCGTTGCGGCCGGGCTCTGCTGGTAGGGGAATCCGGCCAGGATGTGGCTGCAAAAGTTCTCGGCGTATTCCGCGCGGAACCAGCGACCGAGGTCGGAGTTGTTGGTTTCTTGGCCGTAGATCGTGATCAGTTCCCACAGCTGGATGGCAATGTCCAGCAGGAGACTGAGCGTGGTGGCCGCCTCGTGGGACAGGACAAGGTCCGAGGACTCGAAACCGGACGTGGTGGGGCGGACCTCGAGCCAGGACTCGAACAGAAGCGGCATCAACATTTGAACGTAGGTTTTGAGCTTGCGACCTTCGTCGAGTTGGTCGGACATCGTTAGGCGAGTCTCGCCGATGGCTTTGCGGAAGAGGAACGGGAGGGCGCATGGTTCGTACAAGTTGCGCTTAATCAGTGGGAAGTGTCCGGGGGTTTTCACGTCGAACACGTTGTCGATCTTGAGCGTGGCCGATGAAATTTGAGCGGATTTGGTGGCGAATGGATTGCTCTGATCCTCAACCTCCATCGGTTCCACCTCACCATCTTCCACCAGCTCCTTCTTTCCACGCTTGCGGTCTATCAAGATCTTCAGCATTCCAATCAACCGCATCAACACCCGCGTCCTCCACTTGGTGTTCGTCTGCTGCTTGTTCAAACTCAGCGTCAACGTTCGCTCCGGCTTGGACTCGTTCCTCAACTTGGAAATCATGTCCAAAAACTGCGGAAAGATCTTGTCCCTGTTCAGCAGCACCAACCTCGGCAAATACATCAAATATGTATCCAACAGCAGCAGCGAATCCTCCTGAATTCTCGGCTGGATGTGGGTCATTGCGCAGCGCAGAAAGGACAACAGAACGTCGAAGAACGGCAGAATATTCTCCTCTTTGGCCGCGGCGAAAAGCAGGCCCAACGTTTTATAACAATCCCGACGAACGTCCCGTTCCAAATCCACGGCCACACTGGCAATCGATTTCACCGCCAGACTCAGATTGTTTTCGGTGATTTCCGTCGGAAGCTTGCCCAAAATTTCGCGAACCCCCCGAAGACCATCGCACTTCGATGCCGGATTATTCTGCTTTAACTTTGCCAAGCAATCCTGGAAAAGCAAAAATCAATCAGCGAATTCAATGATAAAACCATGAACCACCTCACCTTCGCCGTCAAATTCCGATGGGACAGGGCGGACGGGTCCGACAGGTTCCGCTGCTTGAGCTGCTCCGGGATGACGATCTTTCGCACCTTAAAGTTGGTCTTCGTCACGTTCGTCCCCTTGGGCAGTTTGGCACCCTTGAGCTTGATTTTACTCTTTTCCGCCTTCTTAAACTTCCGCGAGTTGC
This sequence comes from Culex pipiens pallens, assembly GCF_016801865.2. NCBI lineage: Eukaryota > Metazoa > Arthropoda > Insecta > Diptera > Culicidae > Culex > Culex pipiens. The sequence goes on from NC_068938.1 coordinate 204,470,510, forward strand.
CACCCATTTTTGCGCGCTGGTTTCTGTTTTACCCGGTAAAGCTCGGAACGATCTGCGTTCGATCACTTTGGACCGGTGCAATCAAAACAAAAACACGTGCGAGAGCGCGTTTACAGAACTGACAGCAAATCGATGAAATCGCGATGCTGTCATTTTTTGAAATGTCATGAACAACTCGGTATCTACTCCAGTCCAGCGTTGCCACATGTACAGATTTATCTGTCATGGTACAGATTTTCAGCAAAGATTTGAGTACAGAATCTGTACGTACAGATGACAGATATTTGGGTCACCGTACTGATTTGTACAGATTTTCAGATAAAACAGATTCTTTCTCAAAATGATATTATTGAATAGTTAAGTTATTGCAATTATCTCAACATTTAAAAACTTTTCATTGATTAAATCTAGTTTAACTTTTGAAACATTTAGAAATGGATCAAGCTTATATTTTTTAACGATCTTAGATCCATTTATGCTAGAATATTTTCTCTTAATACTAACCCCCAGTACGCCGCGGGTAATTGGCTCCCTCCCACTAACATTTACACACAAGATCCTCTGTAGTTTTAGGTTTTTCTTAGGTTTAAGAAAACTGCATTTACAAAAGCAGACTCATTGCTAACCAGGTTTCAGTACCGACAAGGACCTAACAAAAATAATGTATAGCATTTCGTTCTAATAAAGTTATAACATAATTTCCAGCATTTCCCATTCTTCTCAAAAATGATTTTAAAATGAAGGAGAACACAGGTAAAATAAAATCTAAAATACTTTAAAAATTTAATAAAAGTTGAACTGAATCATACAGAAAATAATGAGTTATAAAGTTTATTGTATTTTTTTAAATTAATTTGAGTATATTTTTAAATTACATGAAAACAACATGATTTTTTTATATTCATAATCTTGCTATTGCATTTAAAGCATTTTTTGCAAAAAAAAGGTTAATAATAAAAATTTTCTTTTTAGCATGCCATACTTTACATGCACTAAATTTAAAACATATTTACAACCGCCTTGTATTTGCCTGAATATTAAAAAAATTAATCCTCGTTTTTCAAAACATTATTATTTGTTTCTTGAAAGGTAACGCCATTATGTCACATTAAACTATTTAATAAATGGAATCTGGTCAAAGTAAATTTTATTGAATGTTTTCGAAAAATCATGTTTTGCACCATCAACTGGGTCAATCGGGACTGCTGTCTGTATGAATATGGATTACAGTCTAACTTAGATTATTTAATTCTTAAATTCCTGAATTCTTAAATTCTGAAATTCTGAAATTCTTAAATTCTGAAATTCTGAAATTCTAAAATTCTGAAATTCTGAAATTCTAAAATTCTAAAATTCTAAAATTCTAAAATTCTAAAATTCTAAAATTCTAAAATTCTAAAATTCTAAAATTCTAAAATTCTAAAATTCTAAAATTCTTAAATTCTTAAATTCTTAAATTCTTAAATTCTTAAATTCTTAAATTCTTAAATTCTTAAATTCTTAAATTCTTAAATTTTTAAATTTTTAAATTCTTAAATTCTTAAATTCTTAAATTCTTAAATTCTTAAATTCTTAAATTCTTAAATTCTTAAATTCTTAAATTCTTAAATTCTTAAATTCTTAAATTCTTAAATTCTTAAATTCTTAAATTCTTAAATTCTTAAATTCTTAAATTCTTAAATTCTTAAATTCTTAAATTCTTAAATTCTTAAATTCTTAAATTCTTAAATTCTTAAATTCTTAAATTCTTAAATTCTTAAATTCTTAAATTCTTAAATTCTTAAATTCTTAAATTCTTAAATTCTTAAATTCTTAAATTCTTAAATTCTTAAATTCTTAAATTCTTAAATTCTTAAATTCTTAAATTCTTAAATTCTTAAATTCTTAAATTCTTAAATTCTTAAATTCTTAAATTCTTAAATTCTTAAATTCTTAAATTCTTAAATTCTTAAATTCTTAAATTCTTAAATTCTTAAATTCTTAAATTCTTAAATTCTTAAATTCTTAAATTCTTAAATTCTTAAATTCTTAAATTCTTAAATTCTTAAATTCTTAAATTCTTAAATTCTTAAATTCTTAAATTCTTAAATTCTTAAATTCTTAAATTCTTAAATTCTTAAATTCTTAAATTCTTAAATTCTTAAATTCTTAAATTCTTAAATTCTTAAATTCTTAAATTCTTAAATTCTTAAATTCTTAAATTCTTAAATTCTTAAATTCTTAAATTCTTAAATTCTTAAATTCTTAAATTCTTAAATTCTTAAATTCTTAAATTCTTAAATTCTTAAATTCTTAAATTCTTAAATTCTTAAATTCTTAAATTCTTAAATTCTTAAATTCTTAAATTCTTAAATTCTTAAATTCTTAAATTCTTAAATTCTTAAATTCTTAAATTCTTAAATTCTTAAATTCTTAAATTCTTAAATTCTTAAATTCTTAAATTCTTAAATTCTTAAATTCTTAAATTCTTAAATTCTTAAATTCTTAAATTCTTAAATTCTTAAATTCTTAAATTCTTAAATTCTTAAATTCTTAAATTCTTAAATTCTTAAATTCTTAAATTCTTAAATTCTTAAATTCTTAAATTCTTAAATTCTTAAATTCTTAAATTCTTAAATTCTTAAATTCTTAAATTCTTAAATTCTTAAATTCTTAAATTCTTAAATTCTTAAATTCTTAAATTCTTAAATTCTTAAATTCTTAAATTCTTAAATTCTTAAATTCTTAAATTCTTAAATTCTTAAATTCTTAAATTCTTAAATTCTTAAATTCTTAAATTCTTAAATTCTTAAATTCTTAAATTCTTAAATTCTTAAATTCTTAAATTCTTAAATTCTTAAATTCTTATATTCTTAAATTCTTAAATTCTTAAATTCTTGAATTCTTGAATTCTTAAATTTTTAAATTCCTAAATTCTTAAATTCTCTTAAATTCTCTTAAATTCTTAAATTCATAAATGCTTTAATTCTTGAATTCTTAAATTCTTTGATATTTTTTTAAATTTTAAATCTGGGTATGATTTGAAATTCTAGATTTTAATTTAGAATTTTAAATTTTTTGGATTATAATTTTGAATTTGAAGGATTTTGAATATATGAATTATTGAATTATATTATTTTAATTTTATTAATTTTTAACTATTAGAATTTTAAAGCTTTGAATTTGTTATTTTAAATTTTGTTTTGTATATATATTTCTTTTCATTTTTTTAATCTTAGATTTTTTTAGTTTTAATATTTGTATTTTTGAATCTGTGTGTTTATGGATTTTCTCTTTGGTTTACTTCTTTTCAAGCAAAATACAAAATCCTTCCTTTTAATTTCAAGATTCTGCTTTGTGAGATTCGGCATCAAAAGGCAATTCGGAATTTTCAATATTATAATATCGATTACAAAATTATTGATACATTTATGACTCTCAGTTGCAATAAAATAAACAAATTCTGAATATTTAAGTTTTTTCACTAGAACTTTTGCAAACAAACATCGCGCGAAGTAACGTCACGCGAAGAAACGTCTTTCCTTGGCCGTTTCTTGGGTGTTTTTTATATGGAGTTTTGCGTTCCTTCCGAGCTGCATATCAGCGTTTAGTGTTGTCATAAGATTGTTCAAAATGCATGTTAAAAAAAAGTTTTTTACAAAAAATATACCGTACAGATAATGGTACAGATAATCGCCATGCTTGGTGCAGATAAGACAGATTTTTGGACCCTCTGATACAGACGAGCATGTGGTAACACTGCTCCAGTCAGATTTCAAAACAAAAACAAATCAGCTGGGTGAATCGGCGGTGGTGAAATTAATTTTACATAACTTCCAAAAGGTAGGTTCCGAACATCCCGAAACCCATCGGTTCTTAACAGCGCAAATTCGAATCTTTCAGCATCCCGTGACAACAACGAAAAAATGGGCGGTTGGGCGCTGGAGATTGGCAAGATGGCCCTGTACATGACGTTTCCGGTGGCGATGTTTCACTGGTTCAACCAGCCGGAGTACTTTGAGCGCTGGGTGACGGAGACGAAGCGGCAGATCTTTCCGCCGGAGAACAAGGAGCACCGGGAGGCGGTGGAGAACTGCATAAAGACGATCCGCGAGAAGAAGGATCGGGAGCTGTTGGCGGCGCTGGAGGAGTTGGAGAGGAAGGAGAAGCAGTAACAGGATTTTTAGGGTTGTTGTCAGCTTGTTTCAATGTAAATAATTTAGAGTAATAAATTCTGGAGTTCTTTTTTTTTTTTTTGGAAAGGTCCAATTAAACTAATTTTCAGTTTTTGCTTTTTGGGTGTTAAGTACCCCGGACTCAAGGCGGTTTCAAAAACACCTAAAAAGCAAAAACTTCAAATTTCTGGAGTTTTTTTTTAAAAGTACCAATAAACCAAATATTCAGTTTTTGCTTTTTGGGTGTTTTTCAATACCCCTGACTCAAGGCGGTTTCAAAAACACCCAAAAAGCAAAAACTGGAAATTTGGTTTATTGGACCTTTTCAAAAAAAACTCCAGATTTGCTTTATTGGACCTTTTCAAAAAAAATCAAGAAAGGATTTTTTTGACAAATTCAGAAAAAAAATAATGTTGTTAAAATGATTCTACCCTGTTTGCATTTGAAGGTGTTATTAGGTCGAATTAAGAATAGGGATATCTTTATGCTCTGGTCCAATAAACCATTTTTTGATTTTCGGGTGTTTGAATAACCGGAACAACCCTAAGGCCGTCTCCACTGCTTAATTGGGTCCTAAAATTAAGCTTAGATTGCTGATATTATTGTTTACAGAGATAAAGCTTATTTTTCTGAGTACAATGACCCTTTGTACGACCACAAAGAGTTTAAAATGGATTTTTAAATCAATTTTGAAAAATTAACCTCGTGGTCCTTCTTGACAAAAAAGCTCCTACTTGACAGCTCGTTCCAAGGGAACCATAGTTGATCCATCGAAAAATGTTGTCTTGTCATTATTTTTGTTTGCATTAAAATGAAAAAAAGTGATCTGAAATGGTTTTGATCGTGTTTTTTACCGTTGTACACAAAAATTGACATAGGGCTTTAGTACCCAATTGTTTTTTGCCTTCCTCACCTCACTGAGGCAAGGCTATAAAATCACTCGAAAAATAAAATCACTGAACTTCTTAAATACGACTCCTAGATATACCTTCACGTATACCTATCGACTCAAAATCAAATTCTGAACAAATGTCTGTGGGGATGTGTGTAGACATGATTTTTTTTCCACACGATTATCTCAGAACTGGCTGTAGCGATTTTGGCCGGATCCGCCTTATTCTGTTCGTTTTTGGGTCCCCTAAGACCCTATTAAATTTTATTCTGTTTAGTGAAGTACTTTTAAAGTTATGCCAAGAAAAAGTTTTTTTGTAGCTACAAAAAAGGGTGATTTTTGCATAACCTCAAAGGCCGGGTCATTTTGCTTTTTTGACTTTTTGACCACGCGGGGGATTGGCAGCCACACCCCCTTGCATGCGTATCGCCCGGTTGCCACATCGCTTAAGCAGTGTCTGCGTCTCTTCTGGAAAAAATCTGTATTAATTATGTTGCTGCATCATTTTGTCTCGACAAAGATTTACACGAACTTTTTACTGAAATATATAACTTATGAGACTTTTCACCTTTATTTTGAAGAGTTGGTAAAAAAAAGAATTGCAAATTGCTGTTCAAGTAAAATCAATAATTAAAAAAAAACAAATGAAAAAAAAATAAAAAAAAAAACTCTTGAATTAATTTGTAAATACCACCTAAAATACAACATAAATGCGAGGAAGGTACCAACCACCTTGAGGTGGATTAAATAACGTTTTTGTTCTTGTTAAAGTTAACTTAAATGTAAAATGTGTAATAACCTAAAATTGCAAAGTGTTCTATTTGGCACAAAAATAAGTAAATTGAGATGAGTGTGCACGCTAGGTATCGAATTGTCGCCAAATAATCGATCAATTTACTTTGACACTTGAACATCGACTCGCGCACGCTGGACCATGCTGTCAGTCCTTTCAAAACAAATCCTTCGCCAGAAGTAAACACGAGTTCGCTGCGAAGATTCGCATTTTCCGATAAAAACCTTCTTTTCGGAACAAATCTCTGAATTTTTGTTACCGAATCGTCGCTCCGTGTCCCATTCTACGGTGCTACAATGGTAAGTTGCAGAAATTTGTTAATTTTCAAACAAAAATGGCACTTTTCCGATCGTAACCTTGAACCTGTTTGTTCCCCCCTCTCCAGGGCAAGAAAAAGTTCATCGACAAGAAGAAGGCGGTCACGTTCCGGCTGGTAAACCGTAGCCAGCAGGATCCGCTGTTTGTGGACGAGAACGCCCCGCAGCATGTGCTCGTTCCGGTGTCCGCGCCGGGTCGTTCCGACGACGATCCGCGAGCCCCGTCCCGTGCGTCCACTTCCGCCGGTGGCAAGGTCGAGCCAGAAAAGCGCAAACAGGAGCAGGCCAAGTTTGGGGTGTACTTTGACGACGATTACGACTACCTGCAGCACCTGAGGGAACCCGGAAGGAACGAGGTGTACTGGGAACCGGTGCAGCCGGCGAAGACGGCCGGGGCGGAGAAGGTCAGCATCAAGTTGCCCAGCTCGGTGTTTGCGTCGGAGGTCGAGGAGGAGGACGGGTTGATGAAGAAGAAGGCACTGATGAGGCCTGGGCCGCGGCCGGATTGGGATCCGGACGTGGTGGCGGCGCTGGACGAGGATTTCGACCACGAGAACCCGGACAATGCGCTGGAGGATAACTTTATGGAGCTGGCGATGGGTGGGGAGGGGGAGGACGATTACTTCGACGAAGGGGAGGAGGACGAGTACAGCGACGTGGACTCGAACGAGGCTGGAATGTCCGACAACGACGACGAAGAGCGGGACGGGTTGGGACCGCTGGCGTTCGACCGGGAGGAGACCAAGTCACGCTTCACGGAGTACTCGATGAGTAGTAGCGTGATCCGGAGGAACGAGCAGCTGTCGCTGCTGGACGATCGGTTCGAGAAGTTCTACGAGCAGTACGACGATCCGGAGCTGGGGGCGCTGGACTGCGAGGACATCGAGGGTCACGTGGACATCAACGACAGTGTTCTGATGCAGTACGCCGAGGAGTACCGGAAGGAGCGCGACGAGAAGTACGAAGTGGCGTACGACAAGCAGTGGGATAAGGAGAGGTGAGTATTTCGGGGGGACACCGATTGGAAACTCGAAACTTGGAACTGCAAGTAGCATCGCTTTGTGGGGATTTCTAAGGTACTGGGGTCAATGGCAATGACGGATTTACTACTGTTGTGAAGAAAGGCAAAATCAATTCAACTCAACACTAAAAGCAACGCGCACACGCAAGCGCGCTTTGGGCTTCCCACTCAACTCACTTGACGCGATGGTGACTCACGCTGCTCCGCGCCATCAGTTCACGTTGAGCTGTACATCGCGTAGCATGTCTGTCGACAGCGAGTCAGAGCTTCACAGCGCAGTGCGCGAAACGATTGCCAAATGTCTTCCCTTCGATTACGTTCTGGCTTTGATCGAATCGGGAGTTGACGCAGCTGGTCAAAATCAGGATGGACTGAGTGCGGCGGAGCTGGCGTTGGCATTGGAACCGGAAGGACGACTTGCCACGTCGATGGTGATTCAGGAAAGTGACGCTCTTCAAGCGGTTGATGCGCTGAAGAGGATCATCGCGAGGGGAAATGTGATCCTGTTTGAAGCTTGTTTGGAACATCTGAAGAAGCGGGTGGGACCGGAAGTGACGGTACCCAACCTGGAACTAGCTTTCGCGGAACTAAAAACTCGCAACGTGCTCTTATCAGCTGATATCGACAATCGCATCAACTATCTGCTTGTTGAAGCTGATTACCAACCAAAGCTGATTGATACCGGTCTAACGAATGAGACTGAGCATCGGATTTTGCACCTCGTTGAGTGCATTGAGTTCCTGGAAGTGAACTATCGCAACAGTGGTAAATTCAACGACATGGATGACCGATTCGATCTGTATCTGAGTCAGATATTGGAGCATGTGTTCTTCCTGAAGAATCGCTTCAAACTGTTGCCGCTGATGCAGTTGCAGTTTTGCTTGGCGACATTTCTGAGAGCCATCACTGGAGGATCGAACGAGCATATGGACATTTACGGATTCATGTTGGACAAGGAGATTGTGATTGACTTTTTAACCACGTTGAAGAAAGCACTGAAAAGTACTGATTCTTGTAAAGAACTCTCTGTTGAAGTGTACTTCCAGTGTCTTGTCGGAGGAAGGTCGTCTAAACACAAGTTGAGACGCAACGTAATAGCAGATATTCGTCAAAAGCTCAGAAGCTGTCAAAAATTGCAGCAGATCTCCCAAGCAAGCACCTTCAAAGACCTCACCCCAGAAGAGATCATCTACCTCAACAAATGTTGTCAGCAACAGCAAAACCGCCAACAACAGCTCAAAATTCAGAAGCGCTTCCGCGCTCTGTTCAGAACCTACCACGCGGCAAAATCCTTCTACTCCATCACCAAAATGATCACCACGATCGCAACCCTGCGCGGCCTAAGCATAGACGAACACTCTCCAAACCTCGCCGTCTCCATCGCAGCGCTCAAACGCGCCCTCCAAACCATCGGCGAAACGATCAAAAGCACCCGCCAAACGCCCAACATCACGCGAAAGCTCGATGCCATCCTGCAGTCCTTCTCGTCGCAACCCTTCGCCACTCTGGCGAAAGATCTGCGACAGTTCTTCAGCCACGACTACTCGCTGGCTAAGCAGCGTCTCGACGACACGTGTCCGCTGGATGTGTACCGCAAGATCCGCGAAAATCTCCTCCAATCCGAGCAGTGGCTTGCCTACTCGATGTTCCTGCAGAAGGTTTACGCTTTCAAGCAGTATTTGGTGCGGCTGTACCAGCTGGAGAGTATCGATCGCATGCGATCGTACGTAAAGTTTATCGGGACGGAGTTTCTGGCCCGATTGCAGTCGGACTACGAGCCTAGGAAGTTGAACGAGGCGTTACTTCTGGTGGATCATCTAATTTCCGCATGTTTCGACGAGCAGCAGAAGAAGGTCCTGCAGAACGTAAAGCGCCAGATCACGATGTGCAGAAATGGCATCAAAAACGACGTCGGCTCAGTTGCACTGGTAATCGACGAGTACTTCTTCCTGGGAAAGTACATCCTGCAGCAGTCTGCCAGCGTCGATCGCGTGCGAGCGATCGTAAAGTGCATTCTTCAGGCAAGCAGTAAAAATCAACGTTACGAGAGCGCCGACACGTCTACGCTGAGAACCGTCTCCGATACGGTTTTAAAGTTGCAGTTTGAAGAAACGGACGGCCAGAAGAATGCTCTGCTAGAAGCGATCTGGCAGCGTTTGATGAAAGATAGCGTGTCGGGAATTCAATCGTTGAACCGGCGGTTGGTAGTTCGGGAGGATGAAACGATGGAGGAGACGACTGCGATACTGAGCGAGCTTGGACTGACTGGGAATGTTGATTTCGTACGGATGGTTAACGCAAGGTTGAGCAACAAATACTACCAGAACCTGTTCGATCTCAATAACAAGTATCACGTGCTGAACGAAGTGGTTAAAGATCGTCGCTCAGGTGGTAACGCCAAGGAGCTTCAACGGAAGCTGATGCAGATGCGATCAGCTGATGAACGACTGTTTCAGCAAAAGTTTGACGGTATCATCGATTCAATAAGGAAGGTTCTCGAGCAATCCGGAACTCCAATTGATCGCTTCGCGCTCGAGTACCACGTTCTGGAAGCGACGGAAATTCTGTGCAGCTTGAAGATCTTTCAGGATAACATGGAATCGCTGAAGACGATCGCCCCAGTGATTACCGGCCGGAATCTGCGAAACTACCTAGCACATGATCCTCTGGCGTACGATGCCCTGGCGGGATCATGTTCAACGATTGAGAATAACGCAATGTTTTTTGTACAGAATCGAGTAAATCTCTATCAGAGCAAGGTAGTTGTTGGACGACCACAAGTTGTTTGCAACTTTATCGAGATATTTAACTCTAAGATCGAATTGACCACTGAACAACAAAACGTCTTCGAAGCCGTCAAAGCATTCGATGTCTCAAAATTGAGACGTCTTGTTTCGAAGGATAGAACGCTTCTCCTCGGTCGAACCCAACTCGACTCGGATCTGCTGTCCATAGCTCTGAACGGCGATCCCAGACGCTTCATCGATCAACTGCTAAATTCTCACGGAGACAACAACTTCTTCCGGTACTTCCTGGAAACCTCCACCGACATTGCTTTGAAGCAAAAGCTCGCACACATCCTGAAGGACCCCCATCAATTTTGCTACTTAACAGCCGTCCGCTTCGAGCTGATCGACACTCTTCTCCAGCTTCGCTTACATCCTCAAGTGGATTCAACGCTCAGCGATGAAGCCTTGGTATCAATCTTCGCTCACTACTCGCCGGATTCCTTCTACCAACTTCTTCATACCTTCCCCGTGGAACAATTCCTGCGCGATCATCGCCTCCAGAACAGTATCCTCCACTGGGCAGTTCTTCGCGGTGACCTGCAGCTTGTTCGCTGCGCCCTCCACCGTCATCGTACCCTGCTCAACGAGTGCAACGTGCTCGGAGAAAGCCCGCTGGCGCTCGCCGTTCGCTATGGATTCCGAGATATCGCTCGGCTTTTGATCGAGCACGGAGCGGACGTTCTGCGCAGCAAGTGGACTCCGGTTTGGATCGCGGCGTGTCTTGGCGATCTGGAGATGGTGCGGATGCTGCTTGCGGGGGAAGTGATTTCGGGTCGGCACAACCCGCTCGTTGCAGCTGTCGAGCACGATCATCTGGAGGTGTTTGCGTACTTGCATAAATGTTGCGGGTACAGCTTGAAAGGCGATTGCTTGCTGCACAAGTCGGTGCAGCTTGGTCGGGAGAAGTTCGTTCGGTATATTATGGAGTCCGAGGAAGGAAGAATGATTATTGACAACTTGGACACGTTCTGCTTTACCGCGCTTATGACGGCGGCCGCTTGTGGACGCTTTGACCTGTTCTTGATCCTCGTGCAGAGTGGAGCTGATCCTTACTTCAGCAACGAGTTCGGCTACAACGTACTGCACTGTGCCGTTTACACTGGAAAGTGGAAGATCGTGGACTATTTGCTGCAGCTACCGGAAATGGACGTAAATGCCCGTACCGCAGACGGATTCAACGCGCTAGGGATCGCGATAGGTCAGAACAATCTTGCGATGGTGGAATACCTGCTAGGGAAGAACACTGAACCAACAGCGTCCCACGTTCTGCTTGCCGGGTATTACAAGCGGTACAACCTTTTGCGAATGCTGCTTGATCGCGATCAATTTCTACTCGAAGCCCGTGATGTTACCGGAAGAAACCTCTTAATGTACGTGGTGATCGATAGGGATTTACCCATGGTCAATGATTTGATCGCGCGTGGAATCGACGTGAACGCACGATCACGTGGAGGATTCACTGCACTTCTGATAGCCGCCTGTAATTACGAAGTTTCAATCTGTGATCTACTGATCAGTGCTGGTGCTGATCTGGAAGCCGTTGACGACGTAGGGCGAACCGCTCTAGCTATCGCCATGGATATGTTGCACCTTTCGTTGGTGAAGCTTCTGCTGAGTCGCGGAGCGAATCCCGAAAGTGTGCGAAGCTTCCGCTTCCGCTCCAGCCGTAACGCTACCTTTTTGCACAAATTTGCCTTGGAAGGGCAGACTTTTGCTGTCCAGTTTCTGCTGGAGCAGTTCCACTTTGACAGTTCTGTTATCGATGACAATGGGGAAACTGCCTTAGACTACGCCAGGAAACGCGGCAATGCCGCCATCGTGGAGTTGCTAACCCCATCGCGTTCGTCCTCTTCCACAGAATCCTAAAGCTGCAGGAAGTCTCGTCTGATGAGAAGGAGATGGGCGTGCTGGAGGTCCAAGACGAGTCGCAGAAAAAGTGGGACTGCGAGAGTATCCTGTCCACGTACAGCAACATCTACAACCACCCGAAGCTGATCGAGGAGCCGCGCAAGGCGCCGAAGATCAGCATAAACCCGAAAACCGGCCTGCCAATGAACGTGCTCGGTGCGGACGGCAGCAAACTGACCGTCAAGTCACTCGCCAAGCTGGGTCAGGACGAGAGGTAGGCCGCCTTTGTTACTCCGCTTGTCGATTCATTTTCCACCACAACGCTTTCATATTCCGTCAGCCCGTCGAAGCCCACCGGTCCCAAGTCCCTCTGCGACGGCAGTGTAATCTCCACGCTGAGCGTGCTGTCGATCCGGCCAAAGGACGAAACGCCCGAGGAGAAGCGCGAGCGCAAGAAGCTGCTGAAGGAGTACCGCGCGGAGCGGCGAATAGAGCGCAAGGCCAACACGCTCGCGTTCAAGGAGGAGAAGAAGCAGCAGGAGAAGAGCCAACAGAACAGCCGCGTCAACGCGGGGGTAAGGATCGTGTGAGAAGGAGGTGTGGTGAGTTCGTTAGGGGTTGCTTCACGGAAGATATATTTGTGCGTTTACATTTAATTAAAATATTCATTTACTCTCAGTTTCAGCGGGGTCCTGTTTGATGGTAGAGAATATGAGAACCTCCCTTGAAATGAATCGTTGGTGACGTCTCAGTTGGTTGTCTGTTATTGAAAAACGAATC